>NW_027254759.1:155000-157500 GCF_044704955.1 Pristiophorus japonicus
GTGTGAGTGTTTGTGTGAGTGTGTGTGTGAGTGTGTGTATGAGAGAGAATGTGAGAGAGAGAGTGTGTGTGAGAGAGAGTGTGTGTGAGAGAGAGTGTGTGAGAGAGAGAGTGTGTGAGAGAGAGTGCGCGAGAGAGAGTGCGTGTGAGAGAGAGTGCGTGTGCCAGAGTGCGTGTAAGAGAGAGTGCGTGTGAGAGAGTGCGTGTGAGAGAGAGTGCGTGTGCGAGAGTGCGTGTGAGAGAGTGCGTGTGAGAGAGAGCGCGTGTGAGAGAGAGTGCATGTGAGAGAGAGAGTGTGAGAGAGAAAGTGTGTGTGAGAGAGAGTGTGTGTGAGAGAGTGCGTGTGAGAGAGTGTGTTGTGAGAGAGTATGTGGGAGAGAGTGTGTGAGAGAGTGTGTGTGAGAGAGAGTGTGTGAGAGAGTGCGTGTGAGAGAGTGCGTGTGAGAGAGTGTGTGAGAGAGTGTGTGTGAAAGAGAGTGTGTGAGAGAGAGTGAGTGTGTGTGTGAGTATGTGTGTGAGTGTGTGTGTGAGTGTGTGTGTGTGTGAGTGTTTGAGAGAGTGTGTGAGAGAGTGTGTGTGTGAGAGAGAGAGAGTGTGTGTGAGTTGTGTGTGAATGTGTGTGTGAGTGTTTGTGTGAGTGTTTGTGTGAGTGTGTGTGTGAGTGTGTGTATGAGAGAGAATGTGAGAGTGAGAGTGTGTGTGAGAGAGAGTGTGTGTGAGAGAGAGTGTGTGAGAGAGAGAGTGTGTGAGAGAGAGTGCGCGAGAGAGAGTGCGTGTGAGAGAGAGTGCGTGTGCGAGAGTGCGTGTAAGAGAGAGTGCGTGTGAGAGAGAGTGCGTGTGCGAGAGTGCGTGTGAGAGAGTGCGTGTGAGAGAGAGCGCATGTGAGAGAGAGTGCATGTGAGAGAGAGAGTGTGAGAGAGAAAGTGTGTGTGAGAGAGAGTGTGTGAGAGAGAGTGCGTGTGATAGAGTGCGTGTGAGAGAGTGTGTGGGAGAGAGTGTGTGAGAGAGTGTGTGTGAAAGAGAGTGTGTGAGAGAGAGTGAGTGTGTGTGTGAGTGTGTGTGTGAGAGAGAGTGTGTTGTGAGAGAGTGTGTGAGAGAGAGTGTGTGTGAGAGAGAGTGTGTGTGTGTCAGTGTGTGTGTGAGTGTGTGTGTGAGTGTGTGTGTGAGAGAGAGTGTGTTGTGAGAGAGTGTGTGGGAGAGAGTGCATGTGAGAGAGAGTGTGTGTGAGAGAGAGTGTGTGTGTGTGAGTGTGTGTGTGAGTGTGTGTGTGAGTGTGTGTGTGAGAGAGAGTGTGTTGTGAGAGAGTGTGTGGGAGAGAGTGCGTGTGAGAGAGAGTGTGTGTGAGAGAGAGTGTGTGTGTGAGAGAGAGTGTGTTGTGAGAGAGTGTGTATGAGAGAGTGTGTGTGAGAGAAAGTGTGTGAGAGAGAGTGTGTTGTGAGAGAGTGTGTGTGAGAGAGAGTGTGTGAGAGAGAGTGTGTGTGAGTGTGTGTGTGTGTGTGTTAGTGTGTGTGTGAGTGTTTGAGAGAGTGTGTGAGTGAGTGAGTGTGTGTGTGTGTGAGTTGTGTGTGAGTGTATGTATGAGTGTTTGTGTGAGTGTTTGTGTGAGTGTGTGTATGAGAGAGTGTTTGAGAGAGTGTTTGAGAGAGAGTGTGTGTGAGAGAGAGTGTGTGTGTGAGAATGTGTGTGTGAGAATGTGTGTGAGAGAGCGAGTGAGAGAGCGTGAGAGTATGTGAGAATGTGTGAGTGTGTGCCTGTGTGTGTGAGTGTTTGTGGGAGTGTGTGTGTGTGAGTGTTTGAGAGAGTGAGTGAGAGAGTGTGTGTGTGAGAGAGAGAGATTGTGTGTGAGTTGTGTGTGAGCGTGTGTGTGAGTGTTTGTGTGAGTATGTGTATGAGAGAGTGTTTGAGAGAGAGTAGTGTGAGAGAGAGTGTGTGTGAGAGAGAGAGATTGTGTGTGAGTTGTGTGTGAGTGTGTGTGTGAGTGTTTGTGTGAGTATGTGTATGAGAGAGAATGTGAGAGAGAGAGTGTGTGTGAGAGAGAGTGTGTGTGAGAGAGAGTGTGTGAGAGAGAGAGTGTGTGAGAGAGAGTGCGCGAGAGAGAGTGCGTGTGAGAGAGAGTGCGTGTGCGAGAGTGCGTGTAAGTGAGAGTGCGTGTGAGAGAGAGTGCGTGTGCGAGAGTGCGTGTGAGAGAGTGCGTGTGAGAGAGAGCGCATGTGAGAGAGAGTGCATGTGAGAGAGAGAGTGTGAGAGAGAAAGTGTGTGTGAGAGAGAGTGTGTGAGAGAGAGTGCGTGTGAGAGAGTGCGTGTGAGAGAGTGTGTGGGAGAGAGTGTGTGAGAGAGTGTGTGGGAGAGAGCGTGTGAGAGAGTGTGTGTGAAAGAGAGTGTGTGAGAGAGAGTGAGTGTGTGTGTGAGTGTGTGTGTGAGAGAGAGTGTGTTGTGAGAGAGTGTGTGAGAGAGAGTGCGTGTGAGAGAGAGTGTGTGTGAGAGAGAGTGTGTGTGTGTCA
>NW_027254759.1:167500-180000 GCF_044704955.1 Pristiophorus japonicus
CGTGTGAGAGAGAGTGCGTGTGCGAGAGTGCGTGTGTGAGAGAGAGCGTGTGTGAGAGAGAGTGTGTGAGTGTGTGTGTGTGAGTGTCTGTGTGAGTGTTTGAGAGAGAGTGCGTGAGAGAGAGTGTGTGGGAGAGAGCGTGTGAGAGAGAGCGTGTGAGAGAGTGTGTGTGAGAGAGTGTGTGAGAGAGAGCGTCTGAGAGAGAGTGTGAGAGAGAGTGTGTGTGAGAGAGAGCATGTGAGAGAGAGCGTCTGAGAGAGAGTGGGAGAGAGAGAGTGCGTGTGAGAGAGAGTGTGAGAGAGAGTGTGTGTGAGAGATAGAGTGCGTGAGAAAGAGTGTGTGAGAGAGAGCGTGTGAGAGAGAGCGTGTGAGTGTGTGTGTGTGTGTGAGTGTGTGTGTGAGTGTTTGAGAGAGTGTGACAGAGAGAGTGTGTGTGTGAGAGAGAGAGAGAGAGTGTGTGAGTTGTGTGTGAGTGTATGTGTGTGTGTTTGTGTGAGTGTCTGTGTGAGTGTGTGTATGAGAGAGTGTTTGAGAGAGTGTTTGAGAGAGAGTGTGCGTGAGAGCGATTGTGAGAGAGCGTGTGAGAGAGAGTATGTGAGGGAGAGTGTGTGTGAGAGAGTGTGTGTGAGAGAGAGTGTGGGAGAGAGAGTGTGTGAGAGAGAGAGTGTGTGTGAGTGTGTGTGTGTGTATGTGAGTGTTTGTGTGACTGTGTGTATGAGAGAGTGTTTGAGAGAGCGTGTGTGTGAGAGAGAGTGTGTGTGAGAGAGTGCGTGTGAGAGAGTGTGTGTGAGAGAGAGCGAGTGAGAGAGAGTGTGTGTGAGAGAGAGTGTGTGTGAGAGAATGTGTGTGAGAGAGAGTGTGTGAGAGCGAGTGTGTGAGAGAGAGTGTGTGTGAGAGAGTGTGTATGAGAGAGAGTGTGAGAGTGTGTGAGAGAGTGCGTGAGAGAGGGCATGTAAGAGAGTGCGTGTGAGAGAGAGCGTGTGATAGAGAGTGAGTGAGAGAGAGTGTGTCTGAGAGAGAGTGTGTGTGAGGGAGTGTGTGAGAGAGAGAGTGTGTGAGAGAGAGTGTGTGAGAGAGAGAGTGTGTGAGAGCGAGTGTGAGAGAGTGCGTGAGAGAGAGTGCTTGTTTGAGAGTGCGTGTGAGGGAGAGTGTGTGAGAGCGAGTGTGTGAGAGAGAGTGTGTGAGAGAGAGAGTGTGTGAGAGCGAGTGTGAGAGAGAGTGCGTGAGAGAGAGTGCGTGTGAGAGAGTGCGTGTGAGAGAGTGTGTGTGAGAGAGAGTGTGTGAGAGAGCGTGTGTGAGAGTGTGTGAGAGCGAGTGTGTGAGAGAGAGTGCGTGTGAGAGAGAGTGTGTGAGAGAGACTGAGTGAGAGAGAGTGTGTGTGAGAGATTGCGTGTGAGAGAAAGTGCGTGTGAGAGAGAGTGCGTGTGAGAGTGTGTGTGAGAGAGCATGTGTGTGAGAGAGTGCATGTGTGAGAGAGAGCGTGTGAGAGAGAGTGTCTGAGAGAGAGTGTGTGTGAGAGAGCGTCTGAGAGAGAGTGCGTGTAAGTGTGTGAGAGAGAGAGTGCATATGAGAGAGAGTGTGAGAGAGAGAGTGTGTGTGAGAGATAGAGTGCGTGAGAGAGTGTGTGAGAAAGAGCGTGTGAGAGAGAGCGTGTGAGAGAGTGTGTGTGAGAGAGTGTGTGAGAGAGAGCGTCTGAGAGAGAGTGTGTGAGAGAGAGTGTGTATGTGAGAGTGCGTGTGAGAGAGTGCGTGTGAGAGAGTGTGTGAGAGAGTGTGTGTGAGAGAGAGTGTGTGTGTGTGTGTGTGTGTGAGTGTGTGTGTGAGTGTTTGAGAGAGTGTGTGTGAGAGAGAGTGTGTGTGTGTGTGTGAGTGTGTGTGTGAGTGTTTGAGAGAGTGTGAGAGAGAGTGTGTGTGAGAGAGAGTGTGTGTGTGTGTGTGTGTGTGTGAGTGTGTGTGTGAGTGTTTGAGAGAATGTGAGAGAGAGTGTGTGTGTGAGAGAGAGAGTGTGTGAATTGTGTGTGAGTGTATGTGTGAGTGTTTGTGTGAGTGTCTGTGTGAGTGTGTGTATGAGAGTGTTTGAGAGAGTGTTTGAGAGAGAGTGTGTGTGAGAGCGAGTGTGAGAGAGCGTGTGAGAGAGAGTGTGTGAGAGAGAGTGTGTGTGAGAGAGAGTGTGGGAGAGAGAGTGTGTGAGAGAGAGAGTGTGTGTGAGTGTGTGTGTGTGTGTGTGTTTGTGTGAGTGTGTGTATGAGAGAGTGTTTGAGAGAGCGTGTGTGTGAGAGAGAGTGTGTGAGAGAGAGTGAGTGAGAGAGTGTGTGTGAGAGCGAGTGTGTGAGAGAGGGTGTGTGAGAGAGTGTGTGAGAGAGAGTTTGTGAGAGAGAGAGTGTGTGAGAGCGAGTGTGTGAGAGAGGGTGTGTGAGAGAGAGTGTGTGAGAGAGAGTTTGTGAGAGAGAGAGTGTGTGAGAGCGAGTGTGTGAGAGAGTGCGTGAGAGAGAGTGCGTGTGAGAGAGTGCGTATGAGAGAGAGTGTGTCAGAGAGAGTGTGTGAGAGAGAGAGTGTGTGAGAGCGAGTGTGTGAGAGCGAGTGCGTGTGAGAGAGTGCGTGTGAGAGATTGCGTGTGAGAGAAAGTGCGTGTGAGAGAGAGTGCGTGTGAGAGAGTGTGTGTGAGAGAGCATGTGTGTGAGAGAGGGCATGTGTGAGAGAGAGCGTGTGTGAGAGAGAGTGTGTGAGAGAGAGTGTGAGAGAGAGTGTGTGTGAGAGAGAGTGTGTGTGAGAGAGCGTCTGAGAGAGAGTGCGTGTGAGAGAGTGTGTGAGAGAGAGAGTGCGTGTGAGAGAGAGTGTGAGAGAGAGAGTGTGTGTGAGAGAGTGTGAGAGAGAGCGTCTGTGAGAGAGTGTGTGAGAGAGAGAGTGTGTGTGAGAGAGTGTGAGAGAGAGCGTCTGAGAGAGAGTGTGAGAGAGAGAGTGCGTGTGAGAGAGTGTGTGAGAGAGAGTGTGTGTGAGAGTGTGTGTGAGAGAGTGTGAGAGAGAGCGTCTGAGAGAGAGTGCGTGAGAGAGAGTGTGTGGGAGAGAGCGTGTGAGAGAGAGTGTGTGAGAGAGAGAGTGAGTGTGAGAGAGTGTGAGAGAGAGCGTCTGAGAGAGAGTGCGTGAGAGAGAGTGTGTGGGAGAGAGCGTGTGAGAGAGAGTGTGTGAGAGAGAGAGTGAGTGTGAGAGAGTGTGTGTGAGAGTGTGTGTGAGAGAGTGTGAGAGAGAGCGTCTGAGAGAGAGTGCGTGAGAGAGAGTGTGTGGGAGAGAGCGTGTGAGAGAGTGTGAGAGAGAGAGTGAGTGTGAGAGAGTGTGAGAGAGAGCGTCTGAGAGAGAGTGTGAGAGAGAGAGTGCGTGTGAGAGAGAGTGTGAGAGAGAGTGTGTGAGAGAGTGTGTGTGAGAGATAGAGTGCGTGAGAGAGAGTGTGTGAGAGAGAGAGTGTGTGAGAGACAGAGTGCTTGTGTGTGTGTGTGTGTCAGAGACATGGACCATAGACAGTAGACACCTCAAGTCGCTGGAGAAATAACCACCAACGATATCTCTGCAAGATCCTGCAAATCCCGCGGGAGGACAGACGCACCAACGTTAGCGTCCTCGACCAGGCCCAACATCCCCAGCATCGAAGCACTGACCACACTCGACCAGCTCCGCTGGGCAGGACCACATTGTCCGCATGCCCCCAGACACGAGACTCCCCAAAGCAAGCGCTCTACTCGGAACTCCTTCACGGCGAGCGAGCCAAAGGTGGGCAGAGGAAACGTTACAAGGGACACACCCTCAAAGCCTCCCTGATGAAGTGCAACATCCCCACCGACACCTGGGAGTCCCTGGGCCAAAGACCAGTCCGCCCGGAGTGGAGGGAGTGCATCCGGGAGGGCGCTGAGCATCTCGAGTCTCATCGCCGAGAGCGTGCAGAGACCAAGCGCAGGCAGCGGAAGGAGCGTACGGCAAACCAGTCCCACCCTCCCCTTCCCTCAACGTCTGTCTGTCCCACCCACCCCTTCCCTCAACGTCTGTCTGTCCCACCCTCCCCTTCCCTCAACGTCTATCTGTCCCACCCTCCCCTTCCCTCAACGTCTGTCTGTCCCACCCTCCCCTTCCCTCAACGTCTATCTGTCCCACCCTCGCCTTCCCTCAACGTCTGTCTGTCCCACCCTCCCCTTCCCTCAACGTCTATCTGTCCCACCCTCACCTTCCCTCAACGTCTGTCTGTCCCACCCTCCCCTTCCCTCAACGTCTATCTGTCCCACCCTCCCCTTCCCTCAACGTCTGTCTGTCCCACCCTCCCCTTCCCTCAACGTCTATCTGTCCCACCCTCCCCTTCCCTCAACGTCTGTCTGTCCCACCCTCCCCTTCCCTCAACGTCTGTCTGTCCCACCCTCCCCTTCCCTCAACGTCTGTCTGTCCCACCCTCCCCTTCCCTCAACGTCTGTCTGTCCCACCTGTGACAGGGACTGTGGTTCCTGTATTGGACTGTTCAGTCACCTCAGGACTCATGTTAAGAGTGGAAGCAAGTCTTCCTCGATTCCGAGGGGCTGCCTACGATGATGATGATGTCTGTGTAGAGGGGTGGGGGGAGGGAGGTTAGACCCTCACACTGGGTGTGAGATCTGACTAACTCAGCACAGGCCGGCCATGGAGTGTGGGCCTTTCATAGAATCATAGAAAGATTGAAGAAGACCATTCGGCCCATTGTGTCCGTGCCGGCCGACCAAGAGCTACCCAGCCTGATCCCACTTTCCAGCTCTGGGTCCGTAGCCCTGTAGGTTACGGCACTTCAAGTGTACACCCAAGTACTTGTTAAATGTGGTGAGTGTTTCTGCCTCGGAGTCAGAAGGTTGTGGGTTCAAGTCCCACTCCAGGGACTTGAGCACATACATCTCGGCTGACACTCCTAGTGCAGTACTGAGGGAGTGCCGCACTGTGGGAGGGGCAGTACTGAGGGAGCCCCGCACTGTGGGAGGGGCAGTACTGAGGGAGCGCCGCACTGTGGGAGGGGCAGTACTGAGGGAGTGCCGCACTGTGGGAGGGGCAGTACTGAGGGAGTGCCGCACTGTGGGAGGGGCAGTACTGAGGGAGCGCCGCACTGTGGGAGGGGCAGTACTGAGGGAGTGCCTCACTGTCGGAGGGGCAGTACTGAGGGAGTGCCGCACTGTCGGAGGGGCAGTACTGAGGGAGCGCCGCACTGTCGGAGGGGCAGTACTGAGGGAGTGCCGCACTGTCGGAGGGGCAGTACTGAGGGAGTGCCACACTGTCGGAGGGGCAGTACTGAGGGAGCGCCGCACTGTCGGAGGGGCAGTACTGAGGGAGTGCCACACTGTCGGAGGGGCAGTACTGAGGGAGCGGCGCACTGTCGGAGAGGCAGTACTGAGGGAGTGCCGCACTGTCGGAGGGGCAGTATTGAGGGAGCGCCGCACTGTGGGAGGGGCAGTACTGAGGGAGTGCAGCACTATCGGAGGGGCAGTACTGAGGGAGTGCCGCACTGTCGGAGGGGCAGTACTGAGGGAGCGCCGCACTGTCGGAGGGGCAGTACTGAGGGAGTGCCGCACTGTCGGAGGGGCAGTACTGAGGGAGTGCCGCACTGTCGGAGGGGCAGTACTGAGGGAGTGCCGCACTGTCGGAGGGGCAGTACTGAGGGAGTGCCGCACGGTCGAAGGGGCAGTACTGAGGGAGTGCCACACTGTCGGAGGGGCAGTACTGAGGGAGTGCCACACTGTCTCCGGACTTTGAGGCATCTGGTGGTCATAAATCCAAGTCTTTCTTTTTATCTCTCTCTAACTCGGCCCCTCATCATTTTATACACCTCAATCAGGTCTCCCCTCAGCCTCCTCTGTTCCAAGGAAAACAACCCCAGCCTATCCAATCTTACCTCGTCGCTAAAATTCTCCAGTCCCGGCAACATCCTGGTAAATCTCCTCTGCACCCTCTCCAGTGCAATCACATCCTTCCTGTAATGTGGTGACCAGAACTGCACGCAGTACTCCAGCTGTGGTCTAACCAGTGTTGTATACAGTTCAAGCATAACCTCCCCGCTCTTGTATTCTATGCCTCGGCTAATAAAGGCAAGTATTCCGTTTGCCTTCTTAACCACCTTATCCCCCTGGCCTGCTACCTTCAGGGATCTGTGGACCTGCACTCCAAGGTCCCTCTGTTCCTCTACACTTCTCAGTGTCCTACATTTAATGTCTATTCTCTTTCCTTGTTAGACCTCCCCAAATGCATGACCTCACACCTCTCTGGATTAAACTCCATTTGCCACTGCTCTGCCCACCTGACCAGGTCATCGATATCTTCCTGTAGTCCGTAGCTTTCTTCATCATTATCAACCACACGGCCGATCATTGTATCATCTGCAAACTTCTTAATCATACCCCCTACATTCCAGTCTAGATCATTGATGTATACCACAAAAAGCCAGGGACCCAGCACTGAGCCCTGCGGAACCCCACTGGAAACATCCTTCCAGTCACACAAACACCCATCGACCATTCCCCTTTGCTTCCCGCCTCCGAGCCCATTTTGGATCCAACTTGCCACTTTGCCCTGGATCCCATGGGATTTAACCTTCGTGTCCAGTCTGCCATGTGGGACCTTATCGAAAGCTTTGCTAAAATCCATATACACTGCATCGTATGCACTGCCCTCATCAACTCATTGGAGTTCAGAAGAATGAGAGGTGATCTTATCGAAAGGTATAAGATTATGAGGGGGCTCGACAAGGTGGATGCAGAGAGGATGTTTCCACTGATGGGGGAGACTAGAACTAGGGGGCATGGTCTTAGAATAAGGGGCCGCCCATTTAAAACTGAGATGAGGAGGAATTTCTTCTCTCAGAGGGTTGTAAATCTGTGGAATTCGCTGCCCCAGAGAGCTGTGGAGGCCGGGACATTGAATATATTTAAGGCGGAGGTGGACAGATTTTTGAGCGATAAGGGGATAAGGGGAGCGGGCAGGGAAGTGGAGCTGAGTCCATGATCGGATCAACCATGATCGTATTAAATGGTGGAGCAGGCTCGAGGGGCCGAATGGCCCACTCCTGCTCCTATTTCTTATGTTCTTATCAAAAGCTTGCCTAAATTCATATCCAAATCCTGCTCTGTGCGAGTGTGTGTGGGAGAGGGAAGGGAGGGGTAGTACCTCACTAGGCCGAGAATCGAGCCTGGGTCTTTCCTGCTCTGTGTGTGTGCGTGTGTGTGGGAGAGGGGAGGGAGGGGTAGTACCTCACTAGGCCGAGAATCGAGCCTGGGTCTTTCCTGCTCTGTGTGTGTGCGTGTGTGTGGGAGAGGGGAGGGAGGGGTAGTACCTCACTAGGCCGAGAATCGAGCCTGGGTCTTTCCTGCTCTGTGTGTGTGCGTGTGTGTGGGAGAGGGGAGGGAGGGGTAGTACCTCACTCGGCCGAGAATCGAGCCTGGGTCTTTCCTGCTCTGTGTGTGTGTGTGTGTGTGTGTTGAGCGGGGCCCAGTACCACACTAGGCCAGCAATCGAGCCTGGGTCTTTCCTGCTCTGTGTGTGTGTGTGTGTGTGTGTGCGTGTGTGTGTTGAGCGGGGCCCAGTACCACACTAGGCCAGGAATCGAGCCTGGGTCTTTCCTGCTCTGTGTGTGTGTGTGTGTGTGTTGAGGCGGTCCCCAGTACCTCACTGGGCCGAGAATCGAGCCTGGGTCTTTCCTGCTCTGTGTGTGTGTGTGTGTGTGTTGAGGCGGTCCCCAGTACCTCACTAGGCCGAGAATCGAGCTTGGGTCTTTCCTGCTCTGTGTGTGTGTGTGTGTGTGTGTGTGTGTTGAGGCGGTCCCCAGTACCTCACTGGGCCGAGAATCGAGCCTGGGTCTTTCCTGCTCTGTGTGTGTGTGTGTGTGTGTGTGTGTGTGTTGAGCGGGGCCCAGTACCACACTAGGCCGGGAATCGAGCCTGGGTCTTTCCTGCTCTGTGTGTGTGTGTGTGTGTGAATGTTGAGGCGGGGCCTAGTACCACACTAGGCCGGGAATCGAGCCTGGGTCTTTCCTGCTCTGTGTGTGTGTGTGTGTGTGTGTGAGTGTTGAGGCGGGGCCTAGTACCACACTAGGCCGGGAATCGAGCCTGGGTCTTTCCTGCTCTGTGTGTGTGTGTGTGTGTGTGTGTGTTGAGCGGGGCCCAGTACCACACTAGGCCGGGAATCGAGCCTGGGTCTTTCCTGCTCTGTGTGTGTGTGTGTGTGTGAGTGTTGAGGCGAGGCCCAGTACCACACTAGGCCGGGAATCGAGCCTGGGTCTTTCCTGCTCTGTGTGTGTGTGTGTGTGTGTGTGTGTGTTGAGCGGGGCCCAGTACCACACTAGGCCGGGAATCGAGCCTGGGTCTTTTCTGCTCTGTGTGTGTGTGTGTGTGTGAGTGTTGAGGCGGGGCCTAGTACCACACTAGGCCGGGAATCGAGCCTGGGTCTTTCCTGCTCTGTGTGTTTGTGTGTGTTGAGGCGGGGCCCAGTACCACACTAGGCCGGGAATCGAGCCTGGGTCTTTCCTGCTCTGTGTGTATGTGTGTGTGTGAGTGTTGAGCGGGGCCCAGTACCTCACTAGGCCGGGAATCGAGCCTGGGTCTTTCCTGCTCTGTGTGTGTGTGTGTGTGTGTTGAGGCGAGACCCAGTACCACACTAGGCCAGGAATCGAGCCTGGGTCTTTCCTGCTCTGTGTGTGTGTGTGTGTGTGTGTGTTGAGGCGGGGCCCAGTACCACACGAGGCCGGGAATCGAGCCTGGGTCTTTCCTGCTCTGTGTGTGTGTGTGTGTGTGTGTTGAGGCGGGGCCCAGTGCCACACTAGGCCGGGAATCGAGCCTGGGTCTTTCCTGCTCTGTGTGTATGTTTGTGTGTGTGTGTTGAGGCGGGGCCCAGTACCACACTAGGCCGGGAATCGAGCCTGGATCTTTCCTGCTCTGTGTGTATGTGTGTGTGTGTGTGTTGAGGCGGGGCCCAGTACCACACTAGGCCGGGAATCGAGCCTGGTTCTTTCCTGCTCTGTGTGTGTGTGTGTGTGTGAGTGTTGAGGCGGGGCCCAGTACCTCACTAGGCCGGGAATCGAGCCTGGGTCTTTCCTGCTCTGTGTGTGTGTGTGTGTGTGTTGAGGCGGGGCCCAGTACCACACTAGGCCGGGAATCGAGCCTGGGTCTTTCCTGCTCTGTGTGTATGTGTGTGTGTGTGTGTGTGTTGAGGCGGGGCCCAGTACCACACTAGGCCGGGAATCGAGCCTGGGTCTTTCCTGCTCTGTGTGTGTGTGTGTGTGTGTGTGTTGAGGCGAGGCCCAGTACCTCACTAGGCCAGGAATCGAGCCTGGAGCCCCGGACGCCTGGTCTGTCGGGTGAAGGTGCGTGTTCCCGCTCTGTCCCACTCACCTCTCTGCTCAGCAGCACCAGCATCGCTCGCTCGTTCAGGGCCAGGTTCTCGGCCTGCTTCAACCTCAGACGCTTCTTGTCCAAGCACTTCATGGTGTAACTGTGGGGGAGGGGGGCGGCAGGTAGACGGGGTTCAGCCGCCGGTCGTTTACACACCCGCCCCGACCGATGCAGTCGCACAGTTCCATCGCTCGCCGCTCACGCAGCCTGCGTCACGTGGCTGGTGTCGCACAACGGGACCGTCACACAGGGAAGGGTCAAGGGTCAGAGGGGGCCAAGGGTCAGGGAGGAGAAAGGTCAGTGGGGGGGCGAGGGGCCGGGGGGGCTAAGGGTCAGAGAAGGTGATGGTTTAGAGTGGCCAAGGGTCAGGGGGGCCGAAGGGTCGGGGGGGCGAAGGGTCAAGGGGGGGGCCAAGGTCAGAGGGGGCGAGGGTGCGAGGGACAGAGAGGGGCAAGGGTCAGAGGGGACGAAGGGTCAGAGGGGGCAAGGGTCAGAGGAGGCAAGGGTCAGAGTGGGCAAGAGTCAGAGGGGGTGAAGGGTCAGTGGGGGCGAAGGTCAGTGGGGGCAAGGGTCAGAGGGGGCAGGGGTCAGAGGGGGCAAGGGTCAGAGGGGGCAAGGGTCAGAGGGGGCAAGGGTCAGAGGAGCGAGTGTCAGACTGGGGGTCATAAATGCAACACGACCCGGCTCCCTGAGCTGATACGTTACATTTTTCCTGTGTCCACTTTCTCACACTTGTACGTCTCGCCGAAAGGCATTCGTCCATTCAGGGCTTCGATCCTGAAGTTGGCCATCACGGGCTGGAGAGAGAGAGAGAGAGAGAGAGAGAGAGTGGGAGACAGAGACACAGAGAGAGTGAGAGTGAGAGAGAGAGCGAGAGAGCGAGAGAGAGAGTGAGAGAAAGAAAGACAGAGAGAGTGAGTGAGAGAGAGAGCGAGAGAGCGAGAGACCAAGAGAGAGAGAGAGAGAGAGAGAGAGTGAGAGACAAAGACACAGAGCGAGAGACAGTGAGAAACAGTGAGCGAGTGAGAGAGAGTAAGAGAGAGAGAGAAAGAGAGTGAGAGAGGGAGAGAGAGGGAGCGAGAGAGAGAAATGGAGGGAGAGAGAGAGAGAGAGAGGGAGGGAGGGAGGGAGGGAGAGAGAGAGAGAGGGGGAGGGAGAGGGAGAGACAGAGTGAGAGACAGAGAAAGGGAGGGAGGGAGAGAGAGAGAGAGAGAGCGAGAGAACATTCACGATAAAAGGGGTGTTTCTTCAGACCTGGGCTCACAAACTGAAATCACGATTAAAGGGACATTTACTGGGTTTGGTAACTTACGTGAATGTTAAGCTGCAGATTTTTCCACTGACAGAATCTGGTGAACATCTTACTGTAGGATACAGCAGAGTTAAACAAAGTTCACTAAACAGACTGAACCTCACCCACAGGGACCGAGAGGCTCCCGTCTCTCTCAGTAACACACTGACCCTCACCCACAGGGACCGAGGGGCTCCCGTCTCCCTCAGTAACTCACTGACCCTCACCCACAGGGACCGAGAGGCTCCTGTCTCACTCAGTAACCCACTGACCCCCACCCACAGGGACCGAGAGACTCCCGTCTCCCTCAGTAACCCACTGACCCTCACCCACAGGGACCGAGAGGCTCCCGTCTCCCTCAGTAACACACTGACCCTCAACCACAGGGACCGAGAGGCTCCCGGCTCCCTCAGTATCCCACTGACCCTCACCCACAGGGACAGAGAGGCTCCCGTCTCTCTCAGTAACACACTGACCCTCACCCACAGGGACCGAGGGGCTCCCGTCTCCCTCAGTAACCCACTGACCATCACCCACAAGGACCGAGAGGCTCCCGTCTCCCTCAGTAACCCACTGACCCTCACCCACAGGGACCGAGGGGCTCCCGTCTCCCTCAGTAACCCACTGACCATCACCCACAGGGACCGAGAGGCTCCCGTCTCCCTCAGTAACCCACTGACCCTCACCCACAGGGACCGAGGGGCTGCCGTCTCCCTCAGTAACCCACTGACCCTCACCCACAGGGACCGAGAGTCGCCCGTCTCCCTCAGTAACTCACTGACCCTCACCCACAGGGACCGAGGGGCTCCCGTCTCCCTCAGTTACCCACTGACCCTCACCCACAGGGACCGAGAGGCTCCCGTCTCCCTCAGTAACCCACTGACCCTCACCCACAGGGACCGAGAGGCTCCCGTCTCCCTCAGTAACCCACTGACCCTCACCCACAGGGACCGAGAGGCTCCCGTCTCCCTCAGTAACCCACTGACCCTCACCCACAGGGACCGAAAGGCTCCCGTCTCGCTCAGTAACCCACTGACCCTCACCCACAGGGACCGAGAGGCTCCCGTCTCCCTCAGTAACCCACTGACCCTCACCCACAGGGACTGAGGGGCTCCCGTCTCGCTCAGTAACCCACTGACCCTCACCCACAGGGACTGAGGGGCTCCCGTCTCGCTCAGTAACCCACTGACCCTCACCCACAGGGACTGAGAGGCTCCCGTCTCACTCAGTAACCCACTGACCCTCACCCACAGGGACCGAGAGGCTCCTGTCTCCCTCAGTTACCCACTGACCCTCACCCACAGGGACCGAGAGGCTCCTCTCTACCTTAGTAACCCACTGACCCTCACCCACAGGGACCGAGAGGCTCCCGTCTCCCTCAGTAACCCACTGACCCTCACCCACAGGGACCGAGAGGCTCCCGTCTCCCTCAGTAACTCACTGACCCTCACCCACAGGGACCGAGGGGCTCCCGTCTCCCTCAGTAACCCACTTACCCTCACCCACAGGGACCGAGAGGCTCCCGTCTCCCTCAGTAACTCACTGACCCTCACCCACAGGGGCCGAGGGGCTCCCGTCTCCCTCAGTAACCCACTGACCCTCACCCACAGGGACCGAGAGGCTCCCGTCTCCCTCAGTAAGCCACTGACCCTCACCCACAGGGACCGAGAGGCTCCCGTCTCCCTCAGTAACCCACTGACCCTCACCCACAGGGACCGAGAGGCTCCCGTCTCCCTCAGTAAGCCACTGACCCTCACCCACAGGGACCGAGGAGCTCACCTGTTGAGGAACTGGGAGAGGATCGTGTCCGACAGACTGCGCAGGATGAGCTCGACC
>NW_027254759.1:185000-186349 GCF_044704955.1 Pristiophorus japonicus
GGGGGAGAGGGTGAGAGAGAGGGGGAAGAGACGGGGAGAGGGAGGGGAGAGGGGGAGAGAGGGGGAGAGAGAGGGAAGGAAGGAGGGCGGGAAGGAGGGAGGGAGGGAAGGAGGGAAGGAGGGAGGGAAGGAGGGAGGGAAGAGAGGAGAGACTCACCGATTTTTTGACTGAAGATCTTGTCGAGGGTTAACTCATCACAATCAGCCAAATATTCCCGCATCACACTCTTAACGCTGAGGGGGGGGGTGACGGAGAGAGAGAGAGGGGGGGGAGATGGGGGGAGAGAGAGGGGGGGAGAGAGAGCAGGGGAGAGAGGGGGAGAGAGAGAGTGGGAGAGAGAGAGGGGGGAGAGAGAGAGGGGGGGAGAGAGAGAGGGTGAGAGAGAGGGGAGAGAGGGGCAGAGAGATAGGGCGGAGAAAGAGCGGGGAGAGAGAGGGGGGGAGAGAGAGAGAGAGTGGGAGAGAGAGTGGGAGCGAGAAAGGGGGAGAGAGAGGCAGAGAGATAGGGGGAGAGAGAGGGGGGAGAGAGAGTGAAGAGAGAGTGGGAGCGAGAGAGGGGGAGAGAGAGAGGGGGGAGAGAGAGAGGGTGAGAGAGAGGGGGAGAGAGGGGCAGAGAGATAGGGCGGAGAGAGAGTGGGGAGAGAGAGGGGGGGAGAGAGAGAGAGTGGGAGAGAGAGTGGGAGCGAGAGTGGGGGAGAGAGAGGCAGAGAGATAGGGGGAGAGAGAGGGGGAGAGAGAGTGGGGGAGAGAGAGGGGGGAGAGACAAGGGGCAGAGAGGGGGATGTGATAGAAAGGGGGAGAGAGAGAGCGGTGGAGAGAGAGAGTGGGAGAGAGAGTGGGAGCGAGAGAGGGGAAGAGAGAGAGGGGGGAGAGACAGGGGGCAGAGAGACGGGCAGAGAGGGGGATGGGATAGAAAGGGGTAGAGAGAGAGGGGGAGAGGGAGAGGGAGATAGGCAGGAGGGAGAGGGGGAGAGAGAGAGGGGGAGAGAGAGGTGGCGAGGGGGAAGGGAGAGGGAGGGGGAGAGGGAAAGTGGGAGAGAGAGGGGAGAGAGAGAGTGGGAGAGTGAGAGCAAGAGGGGGAGGGGAAGAGGAAGAGGGAGAGGGGGAGAGAAAGTTGCGGGGGAGAGAGCGAGGGGGTGAGAGAGAGGGGGAGAGAGAGAGAGGGGAAGGAGAGAGAGGGGAGGGAGAGAGAGCGGGAGGGAGACAGACAGGGAGGGAGAGATGGAAAGATGTTAGATTATTCGGTCCTCACAGGATTGCTTTGTCTACAGCCAACACCACAAGGGCACATCAATCCTCTCTCTCCCTTTCCCCCCCTCTCTCTCCCCTCCTCTCTCTCTCTCTCTCTT
>NW_027254760.1:0-43350 GCF_044704955.1 Pristiophorus japonicus
GATAGAGGATAGGGGATAGAGGGATAGGGGGATAGGGGGATAGGGGATAGGGGGATAGGGGATAGAGGGATAGGGGATAGGGGGATAGGGGATAGAGGGATAGGGGGATAGGGGATAGGGGGATAGGGGGATAGAGGATAGGGGATAGGGGGATAGGGGATAGAGGGATAGGGGGATAGGGGGATAGAGGATAGGGGATAGGGGGATAGGGGATAGAGGGATAGGGGGATAGGGGGATAGGGGATAGGGGATAGGGGGATAGGGGATAGAGGGATAGGGGGATAGGGGGATAGGGGGATAGGGGATAGGGGGATAGGGGGATAGAGGATAGGGGATAGGGGGATAGGGGGATAGGGGATAGAGGGATAGGGGGATAGGGGGATAGGGGATAGAGGGATAGGGGGATAGGGGATAGAGGGATAGGGGATAGGGGGATAGGGGATAGGGGATAGGGGGATAGGGGGATAGGGGGATAGGGGGATAGAGGGATAGGGGGATAGGGGGATAGGGGGATAGGGGATAGAGGGATAGGGGGATAGGGGATAGGGGGATAGGGGGATAGGGGGATAGGGGGATAGGGGGATAGAGGATAGGGGATAGGGGATAGGGGGATAGAGGATAGGGGATAGGGGATAGGGGGATAGGGGGATAGGGGATAGGGGGATAGGGGATAGGGGGATAGGGGGATAGAGGATAGGGGATAGGGGATAGGGGGATAGGGGGATAGGGGATAGAGGGATAGGGGGATAGAGGATAGGGGATAGGGGGATAGGGGATAAGCGATAGGGGATAGGGGATAGAGGGATAGGGGGATAGGGGGATAGAGGATAGGGGATAGGGGATAGGGGGATAGGGGGATAGGGGGATAGAGGGATAGGGGGATAGAGGATAGGGGATAGGGGGATAGGGGATAAGCGATAGGGGGATAGGGGGATAGGGGATAGAGGGATAGGGGGATAGGGGGATAGAGGATAGGGGATAGGGGGATAGGGGGATAGGGGGATAGGGGATAGAGGGATAGGGGGATAGGGGATAGGGGGATAGGGGATAGGGGATAGGGGGATAGGGGGATAGGGGGATAGGGGATAGAGGGATAGGGGATAGGGATAGGGGGATAGGGATAGGGGATAGGGGATAGGGGGATAGGGGGATAAGCGATAGGGGGATAGGGGATAGAGGGATAGGGATAGGGGGATAGAGGATAGGGGGATAGGGGGATAGGGATAGGGGGATAGAGGATAGGGGATAGGGGATAGGGGATAGGGGGATAGGGGGAGATAGGGGATAAGCGATAGGGGGATAGGGGATAGAGGGATAGGGGATAGGGGGATAGGGGATAGGGGGATCGGGGGGATAGAGGGATAGGGGGATAGGGGATAGGGGGATAGGGGATAGAGGGATAGGGGGATAGGGGATAGGGGGATAGGGGGATAGGGGATAAGCGATAGGAGGATAGGGGATAGGGGGATAGGGGATAGAGGATAGGGGATAGGGGATAGAGGGATAGGGGGATAGGGGATAAGCGATAGGGGGATAGGGGGATAGAGGGATAGGGGGATAGAGGGATAGGGGGATAGGGGAATAAGCGATAGGGGGATAGGGGATAGGGGGATAGGGGATAGGGGGATAGAGGATAGGGGATAGAGGATAGGGGATAGAGGATAGGGGATAGAGGGATAGGGGGATAGAGGGATAGGGGGATAGAGGGATAAGCGATAGGGGGATAAAGGGATAGGGGGGGGATAGGAGATAAGCGATAGGGGGATAGGGGATAGAGGATAGAGGATAGGAGGATAGGGGATAGAGGATAGGGGATAGGGGGATAGGGGGATAGAGGGATAGCGGATAGGGGGATAGGGGGATAGAGGGATAGGGGATAGGGGGATAGGGGATAGGGGGATAGAGGGATAGGGGGATGGGGGATAGGGGATAGGGGATAGAGGGGGATGGGGGATAGGGGATAGGGGGATAGAGGGATAGAGGGATAGGGGGATAGAGGGATAGGGGGATAGAGGGATAGAGGGATAGAGGATAGGGGGATAGGGGATAGAGGGATAGAGGGATAGGGGGATAGAGGGATAGCGGGATAGAGGGATGGGGGATAGGGGATAGGGGGATAGAGGGATAGGGGATAGGCGATAGGCGGATAGGTGATAGGGGGATAGAGGGTTAGGGGGATAGGGGATAGGGGGATAAGGGATAGGGGGATAGAGGATAGGGGGATAGGGGATAGGGGGGATAGGGGATAGAGGATAGGGGGACAGAGGGATAGAGGATAGGGGGATAAGGGATAGGGGGATAGAGGATAGGGGGATAGGGGGATAAGGGATAGGGGGTAGGAGATAAGCGATAGGGGGATAGGGGATAGAGGATAGAGGATAGGAGGATAGGGGATAGAGGATAGGGGATAGGGGGATAGGGGGATAGAGGGATAGCGGATAGGGGGATAGGGGGATAGAGGGATAGGGGATAGGGGGATAGGGGATAGGGGATAGAGGGATAGGGGGATGGGGGATAGGGGATAGGGGATAGAGGGATGGGGGATAGGGGGATAGGGGGATAGAGGGATAGAGGGATAGGGGGATAGAGGGATAGGGGGATAGAGGGATAGAGGGATAGAGGATAGGGGGATAGGGGATAGAGGGATAGAGGGATAGGGGGATAGAGGGATGGGGGATAGGGGATAGGGGGATAGAGGGATAGGGGATAGGCGATAGGCGGATAGGTGATAGGGGGATAGAGGGTTAGGGGGATAGGGGATAGGGGGATAGAGGATAGGGGATAGAGGATAGGGGATAGAGGGATAGGGGGATAGAGGGATAGGGGGATAGAGGGATAGGGGGATAGAGGGATAAGCGATAGGGGGATAGGGGATAGAGGGATAGGGGGATAGAGGGATAGGGGGATAGAGGGATAAGCGATAGGGGGATAGAGGGATAGGGGGATAGGAGATAAGCGATAGGGGGATAGGGGATAGAGGATAGAGGATAGGAGGATAGGGGATAGAGGATAGGGGATAGGGGGATAGGGGGATAGAGGGATAGCGGATAGGGGGATAGGGGGATAGAGGGATAGGGGATAGGGGGATAGGGGATAGGGGGATAGAGGGATAGGGGGATGGGGGATAGGGGATAGGGGATAGAGGGATGGGGGATAGGGGATAGGGGGATAGAGGGATAGAGGGATAGGGGGATAGAGGGATAGGGGGATAGGGGATAGAGGGATAGAGGATAGGGATAGGGGGATAGGGGATAGAGGGATAGGGGGATAGAGGGATAGAGGGATGGGGGATAGGGGATAGGGGGATAGAGGGATAGGGGATAGGCGATAGGCGGATAGGTGATAGGGGGATAGAGGGTTAGGGGGATAGGGGATAGGGGGATAAGGGATAGGGGGATAAGGGATAGGGGGATAGAGGATAGGGGGATAGGGGATAGGGGGATAGGGGATAGAGGATAGGGGGACAGAGGGATAGAGGATAGGGGGATAAGGGATAGGGGGATAGGGGGATAGAGGATAGGGGGATAGGGGGATAAGGGATAGGGGGATAGAGGATAGGGGATAGGGGGATAGGGGATAGAGGATGGGGGATAGAGGATGGGGGATAGAGGGATAGAGGATAGGGGATAGGGGGATAGAGGGATAGGGGATAGGGGATAGGGGGATAGGGGATAGGGGATAGGGGATAGGGGGATAGAGGGATAGAGGATAGGGGGATAGGGGATAGAGGGATAGGGGATAGGGGGATAGGGGATAGGGGGATAGGGGATAGGGGGATAGGGGATAGGGGGATAAGGGATAGGGGATAGGGGGATAGAGGGATAGGGGGATAGAGGGATAGGGGGATAAGGGATAGGGGATAGGGGGATAGAGGGATAGGGGGATAGAGGGATAGGGGGATAGAGGGATAGGGGGATAGAGGATAGGGGGATAGGGGATAGAGGATAGGGGGATAGGGGATAGAGGGATAGGGGATAGAGGGATAGGGGGATAGAGGATAGGGGATAGGGGGATAGAGGGATAGGGGGATAGGGGGATAGGGGGAAAGGGGGATAGAGGGATAGAGGGATAGGAGATAGGGGATCGGGGGATAGAGGATAGAGGGATAGGGGAATAGGGGGATAGAGGGATAGGGGATAGAGGGATCAGGGGATAGGGGGATAGGGGGATAGGGGGATAGGGGGAAAGGGGGATAGAGGGATAGAGGGATAGGGGGATAGGGGATAGGGGATAGAGGGATAGGGGATAGAGGGAAAGGGGATGTGGGATAGGGGATAGAGGGATAGAGGGATAGGGGATAGAGGGATAGGGGGATAGAGGGATAGGGGATAGAGGGATAGGCAATAGGGGGATAGGGGATAGAGGGATAGGGGATAAGCGATAGGGGGATAGGGGATAGAGGGATCGGGGGATAGGGGGATAGGGGGATAGGGGGATAGAGGGATAGGGGGATAGGGGGGATAGGGGATAGGGGATAGGGGATCGGGGGATAGGGGATCGGGGGATAGAGGATCGGGGGATAGGGGATAGAGGGATAGGAGATAGGGGATCGGGGGATAGAGGATAGAGGGATAGGGGAATAGGGGGATAGAGGGATAGGGGATAGGGGGATAGAGGGATAGGGGATAGAGGGATAGGGGATAGAGGGATAGGGGATAGGGGATAGAGGGATAGGAGATAGGGGATAGGGGATCGGGGGATAGAGGATCGGGGGATAGGGGATAGAGGGATAGGAGATAGGGGATAGAGGATAGAGGGATAGGGGGATAGATGGATAGGGGGATAGATGGATAGGGGGATAGGGGGATAGGGGATAGGGGATCGGGGGATAGGGGATCGGGGGATAGGGGATCGGGGGATAGGGGATCGGGGGATAGGGGATCGGGGGATAGGGGATCGGGGGATAGGGGATCGGGGGATAGGGGATCGGGGGATAGGGGATCGGGGGATAGGGGATAGAGGGATAGGAGATAGGGGATCGGGGGATAGAGGATAGAGGGATAGGGGAATAGGGGGATAGAGGGATAGGGGATAGGGGGATAGAGGGATAGGGGATAGAGGGATAGGGGATAGAGGGATAGGGGATAGGGGATAGGGAGATCGGGGGATAGGGGATAGGGGGATCAGGGGATAGGGGGATAGGGGGAAAGGGGGATAGAGGGATAGAGGGATAGGGGATAGGGGATAGAGGGATAGGGGATAGAGGGAAAGGGGATGTGGGATAGGGGATAGGGGATAGAGGGATAGAGGGATAGGGGATAGAGGGATAGGGGGATAGAGGGATAGGGGATAGAGGGATAGGCAATAGGGGGATAGGGGATAGAGGGATAGGGGATAAGCGATAGGGGGATAGGGGATAGAGGGATAGGGGGATAGGGGATAGAGGATAGGGGGAGAGGGGATAAAGAGATAGGGGGATAGAGGGATAGGGGGATAGAGGATAGGGGGATAGAGGGAAAGGGGATAGGGGGATAGGTGATAGAGGAATAGGGGATAGGGGGAGACGGGAATAGGGGATAGAGGGGATAGGGGATAGGGGGATAGAGGGATAGGGGATAGAGGGATAGGGGGATAGAGGATAGGGGGATAGAGGATAGAGGGATAGGGGGATAGGGGATAGGGGGATAGAGGGATAGAGGATAGGGGATAGGGGATAGAGGATAGGGGGATAGAGGGATAGGGGGTTAGGGGATAGAGGGATAGGGGATAGAGGGATAGGGGATAGAGGGATAGGGGGATAGGGGGATAGAGGGATAGGGGGATAGGGGATAGGGGGATAGGGGGATAGGGGGATAGGGGATAGAGGGATAGGGGGATAGGGGATAGGGGGGATAGAGGGATAGGGGGATAGGGGATAGAGGGATGGGGGGGATAGAGGGATAGGGGGATAGAGGGATAGGGGGATAGGGGATAGAGGGATGGGGGATAGGGGATAGGGGGATAGAGGGATAGGGGGATAGGGGATAGAGGGATGGGGGATAGGGGGATAGAGGGATAGAGGGATAGGGGATAGGGGGATAGGCGATAGGGGGATAGGGGATAGAGGGATGGGGGATAGGGGATAGAGGAGATAGGAGATAGGGGGATAGGGGATAAGCGATAGGGGATAGGGGGATAGAGGGATAGGGGGATAGAGGGATAGGGGGATAGGGGATAGAGGGATAGGGCGATAGAGGATAGGGGGATAGGGGGTTAGAGGGATAGGGGATAGGGGATAGAGGATAGGGGGAGAGGGAATAGAGAGATAGGGGGATAGAGGATAGGGGGATAGAGGGAAAGGGGATAGAGGGATAGAGGAATAGGGGATAGGGGATAGGGGATAGAGGATGGGGGATAGGGGGATAGAGGATAGGGGGATAGAGGGAAAGGGGATAGGGGGATAGAGGATAGGGGGATAGAGGATAGGGGGATAGAGGAATAGGGGATAGGGGATAGGGGGAGAGGGGAATAGGGGATAGGGGGGATAGGGGATAGGGGGATAGAGGGATAGAGGATAGGGGGATAGAGGATAGGGGGATAGAGGATAGGGGGATAGAGGGATAGAGGATAGGGGGATAGAGGGATAGGGGATAGGGGGATAGAGGGATAGGGGGATAGAGGGATAGGGGATAGGGGATAGAGGTATAGAGGGATAGGGGATAGGGGGATAGAGGTATAGAGGGATAGGGGATAGAGGGATAGGGGATAGGGGGATAGAGGTATAGAGGGATAGGGGATAGAGGGATAGATGGATAGAGGGATAGGGGATAGAGGATAGGGGGATAGAGGATAGGGGGATAGGGAGATAGGGGGATAGAGGATAGGGGGATAGAGGATAGGGGGATAGAGGATAGGGGGATAGAGGATAGGGGGATAGAGGATAGGGGGATAGAGGATAGGGGGATAGAGGATAGGGGGATAGAGGGATAGAGGGATAGGGGATAGAGGGATAGGGGATAGAGGATAGGGGGATAGAGGATAGGGGGATAGGGAGATAGGGGGATAGAGGATAGGGGGATAGAGGATAGGGGGATAGAGGGATAGGGGATAGGGGGATATGGGGATAGAGGATAGGGGAATAGGGGGATAAGGGATAGGGGATAGGGGGATAGAGGGATAGGGGGATAGAGGGATAGGGGGATAGAGGGATAGGGGGATAGAGGGATAGGGGATAGGGGGATATGGGGATAGATGATAGGGGATAGGGGGATAGGGGATAGGGGGATAGGGGATAGGGGGATAGAGGATAGGGGGATAGAGGATAGGGGGATAGAGGGATAGGGGGATAGAGGGATAGGGGATAGGGTATAGGGGGATAGGGGATAGGGTATAGGGGGATAGGGGGATAGAGGGATAGGGGGATAGAGGGATAGGGGGATAGAGGGATAGGGGGATAGGGGGAAAGAGGGATAGGGGATAGGGGGATAGAGGGATGGGGGATAGACGGATAGAGGGATAGGGGATAGGGGGATATGGGGTAGGGGGATAGAGGGATAGGGGGATAGAGGGATAGGGGATAGGGGGATAGAGGGATGGGGGATAAGGGATAGGGGTTAGGGGGATAAGGGGATAAGGGACAGGGGGATAGAGGGATAGAGGGATAGGGGATAGGGGATAGGGGATAGAGGGATAGGGGGATAGAGGATAGGGGGATAGAGGATAGGGGGATAGAGGATAGGGGATAGGGGGATATGGGGATAGGTGATAGGGGGATAGGGGATAGAGGATAGGGGGATAGGGGATAGGGGGATAGAGGGATAGGGGGATAGAGGGATAGGGGATAGGGGAATAGGGGGATAGGGGGATAAGGGATAGGGGGATAGAGGGATAGGGGATAGGGGATAGAGGGATATGGGGATAGAGGGATAGGGGATCGGGTATAGGGGGATAGAGGGATAGGGGGATAGGAGGATTGAGGGATAGGGGGATAGAGGGATAGGGGGATAGAGGGTAGGGGATAGAGGGATAGAGGGATAGGGGGATAGAGGGATAGAGGGATAGGGGATAGAGGGATAGGGGATATGGGATAGGGGAATAGGGGGATAAGGGATAGGGGGATAGAGGGATAGGGGGATAGGGGGATAGGGGGATAGAGGGATAGGTGATAGGGGGATATGGGGATAGATGATAGGGGATAGGGGGATAGGGGATAGAGGATAGGGGGATAGGGGATAGGGGGATAGAGGGATAGGGGGATAGAGGGATAGGGGGATAGAGGGATAAGGGATAGGGGATAGGGGGATTAGGGGATAGGGGGATTAGGGGATAGGGGGATTAGGGGATAGGGGGATAGGGGATAGATGATAGGGGATAGGGGAATATGGGGATAGAGGGATAGGGGATCGGGTATAGGGGGATAGAGGGATAGGGGGATAGAGGGATAGAGGATAAGGGATAGAGGGATAGGGGATAGAGGGATAGGGGATAGGGGGATAGGGGATAGGGGGATAGGGGGATAGAGGGATAGGGGGATAGAGGGATAGAGGATAAGGGATAGGGGATAGGGGATAGAGGGATATGGGGATAGGGGGATAGGGGGATAGAGGATAAGGGATAGAGGGATAGGGGATAGAGGGATAGGGGATAGGGGGATAGAGGGATAGGGGATAGGGGGATAGGGGATAGGGGGATAGAGGGATAGGGGGATAGAGGGATAGGGGGATAGAGGGATAGAGGATAAGGGATAGAGGGATAGGGGATAGATGATAGATGATAGATGATAGATGATAGGGGATAGGGGATCGGGGATAGGGGGATAGAGGGATGGGGATAGGGGATAGGGGGATAGGGGGATAGAGGGATAGGGGGATAGAGGGATAGGGGGATAGAGGGATAGAGGATAAGGGATAGAGGGATAGAGGGATAGAGGAATAGGGGGATAGAGGATAGGGGGTTAGGGGATAGAGGGATAGGGGATTGGGGATAGGGGGATACTGCGACAGGGAATACTGGGGACACTGGGATACTGCGACTGGGAATGCCGGGGACACGGGGGATACCAGGGACACAGCGACAGTGAATACCGGGGACACGGGGATACTGCAACAGCGGATACCGGGACACGGGGGACACCGGGGACACTGGGATACTGCGACTGGGAATGCCGGGGACACGGGGGATACCAGGGACACGGGGATACTGGGGACACGGGGGATACCGGGGACACAGCGACAGTGAATACCGGGGACACTGCGACAGCGGATATCGGGACACAGGGATCCCGGGACACGGGGGACACAGCGACAGTGAATACCGGGACACGGGGATACTGCGACAGTGAATACCGGGACACGGGGATACCGGGGACACGGGGGATACCGGGGACACAGCGACAGTGAATACCGGGACACGGGGATACCGGGGATACGGGGGATACCGGGGACACAGCGACAGTGAATACCGGGGACACGGGGATACCGGGGACACGGGCGATATCGGGGACACGGGGGACACAGCGACAGTGAATACCGGGACATGGGGATACTGCGACAGTGAATACCGGGACACGGGGATACCGGGGACACGGGCGATACCGGGGACACGGCGACAGTGAATACCGGGACACGGGGATACTGGGGACACGGCGACAGTGAATACCGGGACACGGGGACACTGCGACAGTGAATACCGGGACACGGGGATACCGGGGACACGGCGACAGTGAATACCGGGACACGGGGACACTGCGACAGTGAATACCGGGACACGGGGATACCGGGGACACGGGCGATACCGGGGACACAGCGACAGTGAATACCGGGACACGGGGATACTGCGACAGTGAATACCGGGACACGGGGACACGGGGGATACCGGGGACACGGCGACAGTGAATACCGGGACACGGGGATACCGGGGACACGGCGACAGTGAATACCGGGACACGGGGATACTGCGACAGCGGATACCGGGGACACGGGGATACCGGGGACACGGGGACACTGCGACAGTGAATACCGGGACACGGGGATATCGGGGACACGGGGGATACCGGGGACACAGCGACAGTGAATACCGGGACACGGGGATACTGCGACAGTGAATACCGGGACACGGGGATACTGCGACAGTGAATACCGGGACACGGGGGATACCGGGGACACGGGGACACAGCGACAGTGAATATCGGGACACGGGGATACTGCGACAGCGGATACCGGGACACGGGGATACCGGGGACACAGCGACAGTGAATACCGGGACACGGGGGATACCGGGGACACAGCGACAGTGAATACCGGGACACGGGGATGCCGGGGACACAGCGACAGTGAATACCGGGACACGGGGATGCCGGGGACACAGCGACAGTGAATACCGGGACACGGGGGATATCGGGGACACAGCGACAGTGAATACCGGGACACGGGGATGCCGGGGACACAGCGACAGTGAATACCGGGACACGGCGATACCGGGGACACAGCGACAGTGAATATCGGGACACGGGGATACCGGGGACACAGCGACAGTGAATACCGGGACACGGCGATACCGGGGACACAGCGACAGTGAATACCGGGACACGGCGATACCGGGGACACAGCGACAGTGAATACCGGGACACGGGCGATATCGGGGACACAGCGACAGTGAATACCGGGACACGGGGGATATCGGGGACGCGGGGGACACAGCGACAGTGAATACCGGAGACACAGGGCTACCGGGGACACGGGCGATACCGGGGACACAGCGACAGTGAATACCGGGACACGGGGATACTGCGACAGCAGATACCGGGGACACGGGGATACCGGGGACACAGCGACAGTGAATACCGGAGACACAGGGATACCGGGGACACAGCGACAGTGAATACCGGGACACAGGGATACCGGGGACACGGGGATACCGGGGACACAGCGACAGTGAATATCGGGACACAGGGATTCTGCGACAGCGGATACCGGGACACGGGGATACCGGGGACACAGCGACAGTGAATACCGGGACACGGGGATACCGGGGACACAGCGACAGTGAATACCGGGACACGGGGATACTGGGGACACGGGGGACACAGCGACAGTGAATACCGGGACACAGGGATACTGCGACAGTGAATACCGGGACACGGGGATATCGGGGACACAGCGACAGTAAATACCGGGACATGGGGATACCGGGGACACGGGGATACCGGGGACACAGCGACAGTGAATACCGGGACACGGGGATACTGGGGACACGGGGGACACAGCGACAGTGAATACCGGGACACAGGGATACCGGGGACACGGGGGACACAGCGACAGTGAATACCGGGACACGGGGATACCGGGGACACGGGGGACACAGCAACAGTGAATACCGGGACACGGGGATACCGGGGACACGGGGACACAGCGACAGTGAATACCGGGACACGGGGATACTGCGACAGTGAATACCGGGACACGGGGATATTGGGGACACGGGGGATACCGGGGACACAGCGACAGTGAATATCGGGACACGGGGATACTGCGACAGCGGATACCGGGACACGGGGATACCGGGTACACAGCGACAGTGAATATCGGGACACGGGGATACTGCGACAGCGGATACCGGGACACGGGGATACCGGGATATCGGGGACACAGCGACAGTGAATATCGGGACACGGGGATACCGGGTACACAGCGACAGTGAATATCGGGACACGGGGATACTGCGACAGCGGATACCGGGACACGGGGATACCGGCATACCGGGGACACAGCGACAGTGAATATCGGGACACGGGGATACTGCGACAGCGGATACCGGGACACGGGGATACTGCGACAGCGGATACCGGGACACGGGGATACCGGGATACCGGGGACACAGCGACAGTGAATATCGGGACACGGGGATACTGCGACAGCGGATACCGGGACACGGGGATACCGGGATACCGGGGACACAGCGACAGTGAATATCGGGACACGGGGGACACAGCGACAGTGAATACCGGGACACGGGGATACTGCGACAGTGAATACCGGGACACGGGGATACCGGGGACACGGGGATACCGGGTACACAGCGACAGTGAATATCGGGACACGGGGGACACAGCGACAGTGAATACCGGGACACGGGGATACTGCGACAGTGAATACCGGGACACGGGGATACTGCGACAGTGAATACCGGGACACGGGGATATCGGGGACACGGGGGATACAGCGACAGTGAATACCGGGACACGGGCGATACCGGGGACACGGGGGACACAGCGACAGTGAATACCGGGACATGGGGATACTGCAACAGCGGATACCGGGACACGGGGATACCGGGGACACGGGGGATACCAGGGACATAGCGACAGTGAATACCGGGACACGGGGATACCAGGGACACGGGGGACACAGCGACAGTGAATACCGGGACACGGGGATACTGCGACAGCGGATACCGGGACACGGGGATACCGGGGACACGGGGGATACCAGGGACATAGCGACAGTGAATACCGGGACACGGGGATATTGGGGACACGGGGATATCGGGGACACAGCGACAGTGAATACCGGGACATGGGGATACTGCGACAGCGGATACCGGGACACGGGGATACCGGGGACACAGCGACAGTGAATACCGGGACACGGGGATACCGGGGACACAGCGACAGTGAATACCGGGACACAGGGATACCAGGGATACCGGGGACACAGCGACAGTGAATACCGGGACACAGGGATACCATGGATACCGGGGACACAGCGACAGTGAATACCGGGACACGGGGATACCGGGGACACAGCGACAGTGAATACCGGGACACAGGGATACCAGGGATACCGGGGACACAGCGACAGTGAATACCGGGACACAGGGATATCGGGGACACAGCGACAGTGAATACCGGAGACACAGGGCTACCGGGGACACGGGCGATACCGGGGACACAGCGACAGTGAATACCGGGACACGGGGATACTGCGACAGCAGATACCGGGGACACGGGGATACCGGGGACACAGCGACAGTGAATACCGGAGACACAGGGATACCGGGGACACAGCGACAGTGAATACCGGGACACAGGGATACCGGGGACACGGGGATACCGGGGACACAGCGACAGTGAATATCGGGACACAGGGATTCTGCGACAGCGGATACCGGGACACGGGGATACCGGGGACACAGCGACAGTGAATACCGGGACACGGGGATACCGGGGACACAGCGACAGTGAATACCGGGACACGGGGATACTGGGGACACGGGGGACACAGCGACAGTGAATACCGGGACACAGGGATACTGCGACAGTGAATACCGGGACACGGGGATATCGGGGACACAGCGACAGTAAATACCGGGACATGGGGATACCGGGGACACGGGGATACCGGGGACACAGCGACAGTGAATACCGGGACACGGGGATACTGGGGACACGGGGGACACAGCGACAGTGAATACCGGGACACAGGGATACCGGGGACACGGGGGACACAGCGACAGTGAATACCGGGACACGGGGATACCGGGGACACGGGGGACACAGCAACAGTGAATACCGGGACACGGGGATACCGGGGACACGGGGACACAGCGACAGTGAATACCGGGACACGGGGATACTGCGACAGTGAATACCGGGACACGGGGATATTGGGGACACGGGGGATACCGGGGACACAGCGACAGTGAATATCGGGACACGGGGATACTGCGACAGCGGATACCGGGACACGGGGATACCGGGTACACAGCGACAGTGAATATCGGGACACGGGGATACTGCGACAGCGGATACCGGGACACGGGGATACCGGGATATCGGGGACACAGCGACAGTGAATATCGGGACACGGGGATACCGGGTACACAGCGACAGTGAATATCGGGACACGGGGATACTGCGACAGCGGATACCGGGACACGGGGATACCGGCATACCGGGGACACAGCGACAGTGAATATCGGGACACGGGGATACTGCGACAGCGGATACCGGGACACGGGGATACTGCGACAGCGGATACCGGGACACGGGGATACCGGGATACCGGGGACACAGCGACAGTGAATATCGGGACACGGGGATACTGCGACAGCGGATACCGGGACACGGGGATACCGGGATACCGGGGACACAGCGACAGTGAATATCGGGACACGGGGGACACAGCGACAGTGAATACCGGGACACGGGGATACTGCGACAGTGAATACCGGGACACGGGGATACCGGGGACACGGGGATACCGGGTACACAGCGACAGTGAATATCGGGACACGGGGGACACAGCGACAGTGAATACCGGGACACGGGGATACTGCGACAGTGAATACCGGGACACGGGGATACTGCGACAGTGAATACCGGGACACGGGGATACTGCGACAGTGAATACCGGGACACGGGGATACCGGGGACACAGCGACAGTGAATACCGGGACACGGGGATACTGCGACAGTGAATACCGGGACACGGGGATACCGGGGACACAGCGACAGTGAATACCGGGACACGGGGATACTGCGACAGTGGATACCGGGACACGCGCTGAGGTGGGATAGCCCGCCGGGACTGAGGAACTCACCAGGGAGGCGGTGCGGATGGTGGCGAAATGTTCACGGTTGCGGTAATGGGCCCGGCGCCGAGCTGATGCCGACGAGGAGGAGGAGGAGGAGGCGGGAGGTGGCGGGGGAGGGGTCTCCATCTCCCCCGAATATGGGTCGTCGTAGAGATCGTCGTTACCCTGGGAAACAAGAGGGCGAAAGATTCTATTAAACACAGGGCTGACCGCGTGATCTTCCTCCCACCGCGCCATCCCCAGGTACGGACTGTCCAGAGGGGAGGGTCCCAGCTGACCCGAGGCCCCCACGTGCTTCCCCCCCCCCCCACCCCCCCCGCCGATATCGTAGACATTCACGGTACAGAAAGGGGCCATTCCGTCCCATCGTGTCCGCTCCGGCCGACCAAGACCTCTCCCGGCCTAATCCCACTTTCCCGCTCTCGCTCCCTCGCCCTGTAGCATACGGCACTTCAAGGTGCACTGCCTACTGTGCTGAGGGTTTCTGCCTCTACCCCCCTTTCAGGCCGTGAGTTCCAGACCCTGCCCCAGACCCCCACCACCCTCTGGGTGAAGACATTTCCCCTCAAATCCCCTCGAAACCTCCCCCCAATTACTTACAATCCACGCCCCCTGGTTGTTGACCCCTCTGCCCAGGGAAACAGGTCCGTCCTATCCACTCTATCCAGGCCCCTCATCATTTTATACACCTCAATCAGGTCTCCCCTCAGCCTCCTCTGTTCCAAGGCTGGGGTATATTCCCCAAGGGGAGGAGGGTATATTTCCCGAGGGGAGGAGGGTATATTTCCCGAGGGGGGAGGCGATATATTCCCGGGGGGGGGGGGGGCGGAGATTCTTGTCGCTCCATGCTGTAAGGAAGACTGGGATTAGGGTTAGGGTTATGTCTCGGTCTCGTTGCACCTCCCCTTTTTCTAGTATAGTAGTATTAGCCAGTCCCTCGTATTGAGGATGACTTGCTTCCACATCAAAAAGGGATGAGTTCACAGTTTTTCAATGAGGGACCTACATGCTGAAGGGTGGAAGATGCCTGTGCGTGGATTGTTTAACGTGGGGTGACCGTTGCACACCAGCCACCACACGGGCTTGACAGAGCTAGGTCTTGATCCAGTGGCAAGGGTTAACCAAGACGACTGGAGACCAAGCTCTGCTGCATGGACCTTGTGTGTGTCCACAGATCGCTGTGTGGGCTGGCCCGTGCTGTCCCTGGGCCCTCGCCTCTCCTGGGCCCCAATCACGACACTCCTGGGCCCCGATCTCTCACTGCTCCTCCGCCCCGATCAAAAATGGAGCAGTCAGAAACAGGACATCAATTAGTCTCCTCTTATCTTGGAGACATCAAATATCAACACTGTTATTTGAAATATCAAAATATTAAATTCCAGCCTAGTTGAAGGTTTATTAACATCAGCAGAAACAAATGCCAACTAACAGAATGAACACGATTCAGTAGGATGTGAATAACAGGAGCAACTTCGGAATCCAAACCTTGCTGACACACCAGCGAGTTCCCCTTTTCCTAATCTGCCGCCATTCAGGTAATATTTTGCCTTCCTGGTTTTGCAACCAAAGTGGATAACCTCACATTTATCCACATTATACAGCATCTGCCATGCATTTGCCCACTCACCTAACCTGTCCAAGTCACCCTGCAGCCTCTTAGCATCCTCCTCACAGCTCACACCGCCACCCAGCTTAGTGTCATCTGCAAACTTGAAGATATTACACTCAATTCCTACATCTAAATCATTAATGTATATTGTAAAGAGCTGGGGTCCCAGCACTGAACCCTGCGGAACCCCACTAGTCACTACCAGTTACTGCCTGCCATTCCCACTCTTTGCTTCCTGTCTGCCAACCAGTTCTCTATCTACGTCAGTACATTACCCCCAATACCATGTGCTTTAATTTTGCACACCAATCTCTTGTGTGGGACTTTGTCAAAGGCATTTTGAATGTCCAAATACACCACATTCACTGGTTCTCCCTTGTCTACTCTACTAGTTACATCCTCAAAAAATTCCAGAAGATTTGTCAAGCATGATTTCCCTTTCATAAATCCATGCTGACTTGGACCGATCCTGTCACTGCTTTCCAAATGCGCTGCTATTTCATCTTTAATAATTGATTCCAACATTTTCCCCACTACTGATGTCAGGCTAACCGGTCTATAATTACCCGTTTTCTCTCTCCCTCCTTTTTTAAAAAGTGGTGTTACATTAGCTACCCTCCAGTCCATAGGAACTGATCCAGAGTCGATAGACTGTTGGAAAATGCATCCACTATTTCTAGGACCACTTCCTTAAGTACTCTGGGATGCAGACTATCAGGCCCTGGGGATTTATCGGCCTTCAGTCCCTTCAATTTCCCTAATACCATTTCCTGACTAATAAGAATTTCCCTCAGTTCCCCCTTCTCGCTAGGCCCTTGGTCCCCTAGTATTTTCGGGAAGTTATTTGTGTCTTCCTTAGCGAAGACAGAACCAAAGTATTTGTTCAATTGGTCTGCCATTTCCTTGTTCCCCGTTATGAATTGCCCTGATTCTCACTGCAAGGGACCTACACTAATCTTTTTCTCTTCACATATCTATAGAAGCTTTTGCAGTCAGTTTTTATGTTCCCTGCAAGCTTACTCTCTTATTCCATTTTCCCCTCCTAATTAAACCCTTTGTCCTCCTCTGCTGAATTCTAAATTTCTCCCAGTCCTCAGGTTTGCTGCTTTTTCTGGCCAATTTATATGCCTCTTCCTTGGATTTAACACTTTCCCTAATTTCCCTTGTTGGCCACGGTTGAGCCACCTTCTCCTTTTTATTCTTAAGCCAGACAGGGATGTACAATTGTTGTAGTTCATCCCTGTGATATTTAAATGTCTGCCATTGCCTAGCCACAGTCAATCCTTTAAGTATCATTCTCCAGTCTATCCTAGCCAATTCACGTCTCATACCGTCAAAGTTTCCTTTCTTTAGGTTCAGGACCCTAGTCTCTGAATTAACTGTGTCACTCTCCATCTTAATGAAGAATTCTACCATATTATGGTCACTCTTCCCCAAGGGGCCCCGCATGACCAGATTGCTAATTAATCCTCTCTCGTTACACAAGACCCAGTCTAGGATGGCCTGCTCTCTAGTTGGTTCCTCGACATATTGGTCGAGAAAACCATCCCTGATACACTCCAGGAAATCCTCCTCCATAATATTGCTACCAGTTTGGTTAGCCCAATCAATATGCAGATTAAAGTCACCCATGATAACTGCATTTATTGCACGCGTCCCTAATTTCCTGTTTGATGCCATCCACAATCTCCCTACTACTATTTGGTGGTCTGTACACAACTCCCAATAATGTTTTCTGCCCTTTAGTGTTCCGCAGCTCTACCCATATAGATTCCACATCATCCACGCTAATGTCCTTCCTTACTATTGCGTTAATCTCCTCTTTAACCAGTAACGCTACCCCACCTCCTTTTCCTTCCTGTCTGTTCTTCCTGAATATTGAATACCCCTGGATATTGAGTTCCCAGCCTTGGTTACCTTGGAGCCATGACTCCGTAATCCCAATTACATCATATCCGTTATCTGTGCAGTCAATTCATCCACCTTATTACAAATGCTTCTCGCATTGAGACTCGGTTCAGGCTTGTTTTTTTTTAAACACTCTTTGTCCTTTTAGAATTATGTTGTAATGTGGAACCCCACTGGAAACATCCTTCCAGTCACAAAAACATCCATCAACCATTACCCTTTGCTTCCTGCCTCTAAGCCAATTTTGGATCCAACTTGCCACTTTGTCCTGGATCCCATGGGCTTTTACTTTTGTAACCAGTCTGCCATATGAGACCTTATCAAAAGCCTTGCTAAAGTCCACATACACTACATCATACGCACTGCCCTCATCGACCCTCCTGGTTACCTCCTCAAAGAACTCAATCAAGTTAGTCAGACATGACCTTCCCTTAACAAATCCGTGCTGATTGTCCTTGATTAAGCCGGTTTATCCTGTCCCTCAGAATTGATTCCAGTAATTTGCCCACTACTGAGGTTAAACTGACCAGTAATTGCTCAGTTTATCCCTTTCTCCCTTTTTAAACAAACGTACCACATTAGCAGTTCTGCAATCCTCTGGCACCACTCCTGTAGCCAGGGAGGAATGGAAAATGATAGTCAAAGAGCCTCTGCTATTTCCTCCCTTGCTTCCTTTAATATAGCCTTGGATACATTTCATCTAGGCCTGGAGATTTATCCACTTGCAAGGATGCTAAACCCCTTAAAACTTCCTCTCTTGCTATCTTTATCCCGTCCAATATTCCTCCTGAACTTCAACATCAGGGCTGATCAGCTGGAGGGGAGGGTCAGAGTGTCCGAGCTCCGCGAGTGCCCCTCCCCCCAGGTAGCAATTTGCAGAGACTCTGACCATCATTTTTCAATCCTGAGATGAAGGGGTTGTCATATGAAGAAAGGTTGAGCAGGATGGGCCTGTACTCACTGGAGTTTAGAAGAATGAGAGGTGATCTTATCGACACACATAAGATTATGAGGGGGCTCGACAGGGTAGATGCAGAGAGGATGTTTCCACTGATGGGGGAGACTAGAACTAGGGGGCATGGTCTTAGAATAAGGGGCCGCCCATTTAAAACTGAGATGAGGAGGAATTTCTTCTCTCAGAGGGTTGTAAATCTGTGGAATTCTCTGCCCCAGAGAGCTGTGGAGGCTGGGACATTGAATATATTTAAGGTGGAGAGAGACAGATTTTTGGGCGATAAGGGAGTGAAGGGTTATGGGGAGTGGGCGGGGAAGTGGAGCTGTGTCCATGATCAGATCAGCCCATGGTCGTATTAAATGGTGGAGCAGGCTCGAGGGGCCGAATGGCCCACTCCTGCTCCTATTTCTGATGTTCTTATGGATTAATTCGAGACAGTTTCCAAGAACAACATGTTGTGGAACCAATCAGGGAACCGGCTATTTTAAATCGTGTATTGTGAGATGAGACGGAGTTAATTAGCAATCTCACAGTGAAGGATCGTCTGGTGCAGAGTGATCATAATACGATAGAATTTCACAGCAAGTCTTGGAGTAAAATTCCTTGTTCGAAATGAGAGTCGTAAACTTAAATAAAGCGAAGTACTGACCGGGTGGTCACTGTGCCCCTCGCCTCCCTCAACTGACCAAGAGCCGCCCCCCTGCCACCGGTACTAACTGTCCATGCCCGTACCTTCCCCGGGTACTGACCCTGCCCCCTACCCCCTGGGTACTGACCCTCCCCCCTGGGTACTGACATTCCCCTCCGCCCCCCCCCCACCCGCCCCGGGCACTCAGCGGCCGGAGGTCAATCACTGAACTGTTGGACGTCGCAGTGTGCCCACCGCGCCCCCTCTCTCCTCTCCCAGCACCCCCCCCCGCCCCTCTCTCTCCACCGCGCCCCCTCACTCCTCTCCCAGCACCCCCCCGCCCCTCTCTCTCCACCGCGCACCCTCTCTCCTCTCCCAGCACCCCCCCGCCCCTCTCTCTCCACCGCGCCCCCTCACTCCCCTCCGTGCCCCTTCTCTCCACATCTCTCTCTCCCCTCCTAGCACCCCCTCTCCTCTCCCCGCCCCCCCCACCCCTCTCTCTCCACCGCGCCCCCTCACTCCCCTCCGTGCCCCTTCTCTCCACATCTCTCTCTCACCTCCTAGCACCCCCTCTCCTCTCCCCGCCCCCCCCCCGCCCCTCTCTCTCCACCCCGCCCCCTCACTCCGCTCCCAGCACCCCCTCTCCCCACTCCCTCTCTCCTCTCCCCGCCCCCCCCGCCCCTCTCTCTCCACCCCGCCCCCTCACTCCCCTCCCAGCACCCCCTCTCCTCTCTCTCCCCGCCCCCCCCCGCCCCTCTCTCTCCACCCCGCCCCCTCACACCCCTCCCAGCACCCCCTCTCCTCTCTCTCCCCGCCCCCTCTCTCCTCTCCCCGCCCCTCTCTCTCCACCCCGCCCCCTCACTCCCCTCCCAGCACCCCCTCTCCTCTCCCCGCCCCTCTCTCTCCACCCCGCCCCCTCACACCCCTCCCAGCACCCCCTCTCCTCTCTCTCCCCGCCCCCTCTCTCCTCTCCCCGCCCCTCTCTCTCCACCCCGCCCCCTCACTCCCCTCCCAGCACCCCCTCTCCTCTCCCCGCCCCCTCCCGCCCCTCTCTCTCCACCGCGCCCCCTCTCTCCTCTCCCAGCACCCCCTCTCCTCTCCCAGCACCCACCCGCCCCTCTCTCTCCACCGCGCCCCCTCACTCCCCTCCGTGCCCCTTCTCTCCACGTCTCTCTCTCCCCTCCTAGCACCCCCTCTCCTCTCCCAGCACCCTCTCTCCTCTCCCCGCCCCCCCCCGCCCCTCTCTCTCCACCCCGCCCCCTCACTCCCCTCCCAGCACCCCCTCTCCCCGCCCCCTCTCTCCGCCCCCCTCTCTCCCCTCCCAGCACCCCCTCTCCCCGCCCCCTCTCTCCCCACCCCGCCCCCTCACTCACTTCGCAGCACCCCCTCTCCCCGCTCCCTCTCTCCGCCCCTCTCTCCCCTCCCAGCACCCCCTCTCCCCGCCCCCTCTCTCCCCACCCCGCCCCCTCTCTCTCCCCTCCCAGCACCCACTCTCCCCGCCCCCTCTCTCCCCACCCCGCCCCCTCTCTCCCCTCCCAGCATCCCCTCTCCTCTCTCCGCCCGCCCCCTCTCTCCCCGCCCCCCCCCCCTCTCCCCTCCCCTCCCCGCCCCCCCTCTCCCCTCCCCGCTCCCTCTCTCCTCTCTCCTCTCCCCGCCCCGCCCCGCCCCGCCCCATCTCTCCTCTCCCCGCACCTTCTCTCCACATCTCTCTCTCCTCTCCCCCGGGGCACTCACCGGCCGCAGGTGGATCACCGAACTGTTGGATGTCACAGTATGGTCGCCCTCCTGCATCATGGCGATCTCGCTGTTGTCATCGGAAGCGTCGGCCAGGCTGTTGACACTGCTGCTCTGGCTGCTGGCACTGATGGACATGCTGGGCACCGAGTGGCTGCTCTCCACACTGTTGATGGTCCCCGTCCGCCCAATGCAGCCGTCCACGTCCTACAACATCAACCGTCTGCATTTATACAGCGCCTTCAACACAATCAAGCCTCCCAGGGCGCTGAAGTCACGGTCACCAATGGTTACAGAGATAGGGAGGGATGTAGGGGCTGGAGGGAGTTACAGAGATAGGGAGGGGTGTAGGGGCTGGAGGAGGTTACAGAGATAGGGAGGGGTTTAGGGGCTGGAGGGGGTTACAGAGATAGGGAGGGGTGTAGGGCTGGAGGGGGTTACAGTGATAGGGAGGGGTGTAGGGGCTGGAGGAGGTTACAGAGATAGGGAGGGATGTAGGGGCTGGAGGTTACAGAGATAGGGAGGGGTGTAGGGGCTGGAGGAGGTTACAGAGATAGGGAGGGATGTAGGGGCTGGAGGGGGTTACAGAGATAGGGAGGGATGTAGGGGCTGGAGGTTACAGAGATAGGGAGGGGTGTAGGGGCTGGAGGAGGTTACAGAGATAGGGAGGGATGTAGGGGCTGGAGGAGGTTACAGAGATAGGGAGGGGTGTAGGGGCTGGAGGGAGTTACAGAGATAGGGAGGGGTGTCGGGGCTGGAGGGGGTTACAGAGATAGGGAGGGGTGTAGGGGCTGGAGGAGGTTACAGAGATAGGGAGGGGTGTAGGGGCTGGAGGAGGTTACAGAGATAGGGAGGTGTGTAGGGGCTGGAGGTTACAGAAATAGGGAGGGGTGTAGGGGCTGGAGGGTTACAGAGATAGGGAGGGGTGTCAGTGGTGGAGGAGGGGGGGATCGGTCACCCTGGGTCTGGGGGATCGGTCACTCTGGGTCTGGGGGAGCGGTCATTCTGGGTCTGTGGAATCTGGGGGAGCGATCACTCTGGGGCTGGGGGAGCGGTCACTCTGGGGCTAGGAGAGCGGTCACTCTGGGGCTGGGGGAGCGGTCACTCTGGGGCGGGGGAGCGGTCACTCTGGGTCGGGGGAGCGGTCACTCTGGGTCGGGGGGAGCGGTCACTCTGGGTCTGGGGGAGCGGTCACTCTGGGTCGGGGGAGCGGTCACTCTGGGTCGGGGGAGCGGTCACTCTGGGTCTGGGGGAGCGGTCACTCTGGGTCTGGGGGGTGGTCTGGGGGAGCGGTCACTCTGGGTCAGGGAAGCGGTCACTCTGGGTCTGGGGGAACGGTCACTCTGGGTCTGGGGGAACGGTCACTCTGGGTCTTGGGGATCGGTCACTCTGGGTCTGGGGGATCGGTCACTCTGGATCTGGGGGATCGGTCACTGGGTCTGGGGGAGTGGTCACTCTGGATCTGGGGGATCGGTCACTCTGGGTCCGGGGGGATCGGTCACTCTGGGTCCGGGGGATCGGTCACTCTGGGTCCGGGGGGATCGGTCACTCTGGGTCCGGGGGGATCGGTCACTCTGGGTCCGGGGGGATCGGTCACTCTGGGTCCGGGGGGAATCGGTCACTCTGGGTCCGGGGGGATCGGTCACTCTGGGTCCGGGGGATCGGTCACTCTGGGTCCGGGGGGATCGGTCACTCTGTGTCCGGGGGGATCGGTCACTCTGTGTCCGGGGGGATCGGTCACTCTGTGTCCGGGGGGATCGGTCACTCTGGGTCCGGGGGGATCGGTCACTCTGGGTCCGGGGGGATCGGTCACTCTGGGTCCGGGGGGATCGGTCACTCTGGGTCCGGGGGGATCGGTCACTCTGGGTCCGGGGGGATCGGTCACTCTGGGTCCGGGGGGATCGGTCACTCTGGGTCCGGGGGGATCGGTCACTCTGGGTCCGGGGGGATCGGTCACTCTGGGTCCGGGGGGATCGGTCACTCTGGGTCCGGGGGGATCGGTCACTCTGGGTCCGGGGGGATCGGTCACTCTGGGTCCGGGGGGATCGGTCACTCTGGGTCCGGGGGATCGGTCACTCTGGGTCCGGGGGGATCGGTCACTCTGGGTCCGGGGGGATCGGTCACTCTGGGTCCGGGGGGATCGGTCACTCTGGGTCCGGGGGGATCGGTCACTCTGGGTCCGGGGGGATCGGTCACTCTGGGTCCGGGGGGATCGGTCACTCTGGGTCCGGGGGGATCGGTCACTCTGGGTCCGGGGGGATCGGTCACTCTGGGTCCGGGGGGATCGGTCACTCTGGGTCCGGGGGGATCGGTCACTCTGGGTCCGGGGGGATCGGTCACTCTGGGTCCGGGGGGATCGGTCACTCTGGGTCCGGGGGGATCGGTCACTCTGGGTCCGGGGGATCGGTCACTCTGGGTCCGGGGGGATCGGTCACTCTGGGTCCGGGGGGATCGGTCACTCTGGGTCCGGGGGATCGGTCACTCTGGGTCCGGGGGGATCGGTCACTCTGGGTCCGGGGGGATCGGTCACTCTGGGTCCGGGGGGATCGGTCACTCTGGGTCCGGGGGGATCGGTCACTCTGGGTCCGGGGGGATCGGTCACTCTGGGTCCGGGGGGATCGGTCACTCTGGGTCCGGGGGGATCGGTCACTCTGGGTCCGGGGGGATCGGTCACTCTGGGTCCGGGGGGATCGGTCACTCTGGGTCTGGGGGGAGTGTTCACTCTGGGACTGGGGGAGCGGTCACTCTGGGACTGTGGGGATCAATCACTCCGGGTCCAGGGGGATCGGTCACTCTGGGTCCGGGGGGATCGGTCACTCTGGGTCTGGGGGGAGTGGTCACTCTGGGACTGGGGGAGCGGTCACTCTGGGACTGGGGGGATCAATCACTCCGGGTCCAGGGGGATCGGTCACACTGGGTCTGGGGCATCGGTCAATCTGGGACTGAGGGAATCGGTCAATCTGGGACTGAGGGAATCGGTCACTCTGGGTCTGGGGGAGCGGTCACACTGGGTCTGGGGGGAGCGGTCACACTGGGTCTGGGGCATCGGTCACACTGGGTCTGGGGGGAGCGGTCACTCTGGGTCTGGGGCATCGGTCACACTGGGTCTGGGGGGAGCGGTCACTCTGGGTCTGGGGGGAGCGGTCACTCTGGGTCTGGGGGGAGCGGTCACTCTGGGTCTGGGGGGAGCGGTCACTCTGGGTCTGGGGCATCGGTCACTCGGTCTTAGGGAAGCGGTCACTCTGGGTCTTGGGGAAGCGGTCACTCTGGGTCTGGGGGCAGCGGCCACTCTGGGTCTGGGGGAGCGGTCACTCTGGGTCTGGGGGGATCAGTCACTCTGGGTCTGGGGGGTCTGGGGCATCGGTCACTCTGGGTCTGGGGGGAGCGGTCACTCTGGGTCTGGGGCATCGGTCACACTGGGTCTGGGGGGAGCGGTCACTCTGGGTCTGGGGGAGCGGTCACACTGGGTCTGGGGCATCGGTCACTCTGGGTCTGGTGGGAGCGGTCACTCTGGGTCTGTGGGGAGTGGTCACTCGGTCTCGGGGAGCGGTCACTCTGGGTCTGGGGGGAGCGGTCACTCTGGGTCTGGGGGAGCGGTCACTCTGGGTCTGGGGCATCGGTCACTCTGGGTCTGGTGGGAGCGGTCACTCGGGGTCTGTGGGGAGTGGTCACTCGGTCTCGGGGAGCGGTCACTCTGGGTCTGGGGGGAGCGGTCACTCTGGGTCTGGGGGGAGCGGTCACTCTGGGTCTGGGGGGAGCGGTCACTCTGGGTCTGGGGGGAGCGGTCACTCTGGGTCTGGGGAATTGGTCACTCTGGGTCTTGGGGATCGGTCACTCTGGATCTGGGGGATCGGTCACTGGGTCTGCGGGGAGTGGTCACTCTGGGTCGGGGGCATCGGTCACTCTGGGTCTTGGGGATCGGTCACTCTGGATCTGGGGGATCGGTCACTGGGTCTTGGGGATCGGTCCCTCTGGGTCGGGGGCTTCGGTCACTGGGTCGGGGGCATCGGTCACTCCGGGTCGGGGGCATCGGTCACTCCGGGTCGGGGGCTTCGGTCACTCCGGGTCGGGGGCTTCGGTCACTCCGGGTCGGGGGCTTCGGTCACTCCGGGTCGGGGGCTTCGGTCACTCCGGGTCGGGGGTGTTTGGGGAATGGGTCACTCTGGGAGTGGAGCATCGCTCACTCTGGGACTGGGGGCATTGGTCACTCTGGGTCTGAGGGCATTGGTCACTCTGGGTTGGTTTGGGGGATCGGTCACTCTGGGTTGGTTTGGGGGATCGGTCACTCTGGGACTGGGGGATCGGTCACTCTGGGACTGGGGGATCGGTCACTCTGGGACTGGGGGATCGATCACTCTGGGTCCGGGGGGGATCGGTCACTCTGTGTCTGTGGGGATTGGTCACTCTAGGTCTGTGGGGAGTGGTCACTCTGGATCTCGGGGAGCGGTCACTCTGGGTCTGGGGGGAGCGGTCACTCTGGGTCTGGGGAATTGGTCACTCTGGGTCTGGGGGAGCGGTCACTCTGGGTCTGGGGGGAGCGGTCACTCTGGGTCTCGCGGAGCGGTCACACTGGGTCTTGGGGAGCGGTCACACTGGGTCTGGGGGAGCGGTCACACTGGGTCTGGGGGAGCGGTCACTCTGGGTCTGGGGCATCGGTCACTCTGGGTCTGGTGGGAGCGGTCACTCTGGGTCTGCGGGGAGTGGTCATTCTGGGTCTCGGGGAGCGGTCACTCTGGGTCTGGGGGAATTGGGGGAGCGGTCACTCTGGGTCTTGGGAATTGGTCACTGGGTCTTGGGGATCGGTCACTCTGGATCTGGGGGATCGGTCACTGGGTCTGGGGGGAGCGGTCACTCTGGGTCTCGGGGAGCGGTCACTCTGGGTCTGTGGGGAGCGGTCACTCTGGGTCTGGGGGGAGCGGTCACTCTGGGTCTGGGGGAATCTGGGGGAGCGGTCACTCTGGGTCTGGGGAATTGGTCACTCTGGGTCTTGGGGATCGGTCACTGGGTCTGGGGGATCGGTCACTGGGTCTGGGGGAGTGGTCACTCTGGGTCGGGGGCTTCGGTCACTCTGGGTCGGGGGCTTCGGTCACTCTGGGTCGGGTGCATCGGTCACTCTGGGTCGGGGGCATCGGTCACTCTGGGACGGGGGCATCGGTCACTCTGGGTCGGGGGCTTCGGTCACTCCGGGTCGGGGGCTTCGGTCACTCCGGGTCGGGGGCTTCGGTCACTCTGGGTCGGGGGTGTTTGGGGAATGGGTCACTCTGGGACTGAGGGCATCGGTCACTCTGGGACTGGGGCATCGGTCACTCTGGGTCTGAGGGCATCGGTCACTCTGGGACTGGGGCATCGGTCACTCTGGGACTGGGGCATCGGTCACTCTGGGACTGGGGGCATCGGTCACTCTGGGTTGGTTTGGGGGATCGGTCACTCTGAGACTGGGTGATCGGTCACTCTGGGTCCGGGGGGGAATCGGTCACTCTGGGTCCGGGGGGGATCGGTCACTCTGGGTCCGGGGGGGATCGGTCACTCTGGGTCCGGGGGGGATCGGTCACTCTGGGTCCGGGGGGGATCGGTCACTCTGGGTTCGGGGGGCATCGGTCACTCTGGGACTGGGGGATCGGTCACTCTGGGTCCGGGGGGGATCGGTCACTCTGGGTCGGGGGCATCGGTCACTCTGGGTCGGGGGCATCGGTCACTCCGGGTCGGGTGCTTCGGTCACTCCGGGTCAGGGGATTCGGTCACTCCGGGTCAGGGGATTCGGTCACTCCGGGTCAGGGGATTCGGTCACTCTGGGTCGGGGGTGTTTGGGGAATGGGTCACTCTGGGACTGGGGCATCGGTCACTCTGGGTCTGAGGGCATCGGTCACTCTGGGTCGGTTTGGGGGATCGGTCACTCTGAGACTGGGTGATCGGTCACTCTGGGTCCGGGGGGGATCGGTCACTCTGGGTCCGGGGGGGATCGGTCACTCTGGGTCCGGGGGGGATCGGTCACTCTGGGTCCGGGGGGGGATCGGTCACTCTGGGTCCGGGGGGGATCGGTCACTCTGGGTCCGGGGGGATCGGTCACTCCGGGTCGGGGGCTTCGGTCACTCCGGGTCGGGGGCTTCGGTCACTCCGGGTCGGGGGCTTCGGTCACTCCGGGTCGGGGGCTTCGGTCACTCCGGGTCAGGGGATTCGGTCACTCCGGGTCGGGGGTGTTTGGGGAATGGGTCACTCTGGGAGTGGAGCATCGCTCACTCTGGGACTGGGGCATCGGTCACTCTGGGTCTGAGGGCATTGGTCACTCTGGGTTGGTTTGGGGGATCGGTCACTCTGGGTTGGTTTGGGGGATCGGTCACTCTGGGACTGGGTGATCGGTCACTCTGGGACTGGGGGATCGGTCACTCTGGGTCCGGGGGGGGATCGGTCACTCTGGGTCTGTGGGGATTGGTCACTCTGGATCTTGGGGAGCGGTCACTCTGGGTCTGGGGGAGCGGTCACTCTGGGTCTCGGGGAGTGGTCACTCTGGGTCTGGGGAATTGGTCACTCTGGGTCTTGGGGATCGGTCACTCTGGATCTGGGGGAGCGGTCACTGGGTCTGGTGGAGTGGTCACTCTGGGTCTGGGGGAGCGGTCACTCTGGGTCTGGGGGAGCGGTCACTCTGGGTCTGGGGGAGCGGTCACTCTGGGTCTGGGGGTAGCGGTCACTCTGGGTCTCGGGGAGCGGTCACTCTGGGTCTGGGGGGAGCGGTCACTCTGGGTCTCGGGGAGCGGTCACTCTGGGTCTGGGGGGAGCGGTCACTCTGGGTCTCGGGGAGCGGTCACTCTGGGTCTCGGGGAATCTGGGGGAGCAGTCACTCTGGGTCTGGGGAATTGGTCACTCTGGGTCTTGGGGATCGGTCACTCTGGATCTGGGGGATCGGTCACTGGGTCTGGGGGATCGGTCACTGGGTCTGGGGGAGTGGTCACTCTGGGTCGGGGGCTTCGGTCACTCTGGGTCGGGGGCATCGGTCACTCGGGGTCGGGTGCTTCGGTCACTCCGGGTCGGGTGCTTCGGTCACTCTGCGTCGGGGGTGTTTGGGGAATGGGTCACTCTGGGAGTGGGGCATCGCTCACTCTGGAACTGGGGCATCGGTCACTCTGGGTCTGAGGGCATCGGTCACTCAGTCGGTTTGGGGGATCGGTCACTCTGTGACTGGGGGATCGGTCACTCTGGGTCTCGGGGAGCGGTCACTCTGGGTCTCGGGGAGCGGTCACTCTGGGTCTCGGGGAGCGGTCACTCTGGGTCTCGGGGAGCGGACACTCTGGGTCTGGGGGGAGCGGACACTCTGGGTCTGGGGGAGCGGTCACTCTGGGTCTCGGGGAGCGGTCACTCTGGGTCTGAGGGGAGCGGTCATACTATGGGTCTCGGGGAGCGGTCACTCTGGGTGACGGGGAGCGGTCACTCTGGGTCTGGGGGGAGCGGTCACTCTGGGTCTGGTCGAAGCGGTCACTCTGGGTCTCGGGGAGCGGTCACTCTGGGTCTCGGAGCGGACACACTGGGTCTGGGGGGAGCGGTCACTCTGGGTCTGGGGGAAGCGGTCACTCTGGGTCTGGGGCATCGGTCACTCTGGGTCTGGGGCATCGGTCTCTCTGGGTCTAGGGGGAGCGGTCACTCTGGGTCTAGGGGGAGCGGTCACTCTGGGTCTTGGGGAGCGGTCACTCTGGGTCTGTGGGGAGCGGTCACTCTGGGCCTCGGGGAGCGGTCACTCTGGGTCTGGGGCAGTCTGGGGGAGCGGTCACTCTGGGTCTGGGGCATCGGTCACTCTGGGTCTCGGGGAGCGGTCACTCTGGGTCTCGGGGAGCGGTCACTCTGGTCTCGGGGAGCGTTCACTCTGGGTCTCGGGGAGCGGTCACTCTGGGTCTGGGGCATTGGTCACTCTGGGTCTGGGGCATTGGTCACTCTGGGTCTCGGGGAGCGGTCACTCTGCGTCTGGGGGAGCGGTCACTCTGGGTCTCGGGGAGCGGTCACTCTGGGTCTCGGGGAGCGGTCACTCTGGTCTCGGGGAGCGGTCACTCTGGGTCTTGGGGAGCGGTCACTCTGGGTCTGGGGGAGCGGTCACTCTGGGTCTGGGGGAGCGGTCACTCTGGGTCTCGGGGAGCGATCACTCTGGGTCTGGGGATCAGACACACATACACCGCGCTCCCTAGGCCCACGCCCATTACCTCCTCCTCCTCTTGTGTTTCCGGGGTGGGCCCGTTGCGAGCTTCCTGGAAGAGGATCTTTTTCATCTTACGATACTGCAGGTTGTCCAGCTCACGCACTGCGTCCTTGGTCCGCTGGATCAGGTCCATGATCACGGTCTGCGGCCGGTCCCGCTTCACAAACACGTGCTGGGAGCGAACACACACAGCTCAGGTCAGTTAACGGGACACGGCCCTCCCTCCCCCACACACACGGCCCTCCCTCCATCACACACGGCCCTCCCTCCCTCACACACACACACACAGCCCACCCTCCCTCACACACACACAGCCCTCCCTCCATCACACACACACTTCCCTCCCTCCCTCACACACAGCCCTCCCTCCCTCACACACACACAGCCCTCCCTCCATCACACACACACAGCCCTCCCTCCATCACACACACACTTCCCTCCCTCCCTCACACACAGCCCTCCCTCCCTCACACACACACAGCCCTCCCTCCATCACACACACACACACAGCCCACCCTCCATCACACACAGCCCACCCTCACACACACACACAGCCCTCCCTCCATCACACACACACACACAGCCCTCCCTCCATCACACACAGCCCTCCCTCCATCACACACACACACACAGCCCTCCCTCCATCACACACACACACACAGCCCTCCCTCCATCACACACACACACACAGCCCACCCTCACACACACACACACACAGCCCACCCTCCATCACACACAGCCCTCCCTCCCTCACACACAGCCCTCCCTCTCTCACACACACACAGCCCTCCCTCCCTCACACACACACAGCCCTCCCTCCATCACACACACACAGCCCTCCCTCCCTCACACACACACACACAGCCCACCCTCCATCACACACAGCCCACCCTCACACACACACACAGCCCTCCCTCCATCACACACACACACACAGCCCTCCCTCCATCACACACAGCCCTCCCTCCATCACACACACACACACAGCCCTCCCTCCATCACACACACACACACAGCCCACCCTCACACACACAGCCCTCCCTCCATCACACACACACACACAGCCCACCCTCCATCACACACAGCCCTCCCTCCATCACACACACACACAGCCCACCCTCCATCACACACAGCCCTCCCTCCATCACACACACACACACAGCCCACCCTCCATCACACACAGCCCTCCCTCCATCACACACAGCCCTCGCTCCATCACACACACAGCCCTCCCTCCCTCACACACACACACACAGCCCTCCCTCCCTCACACACACACACACAGCCCACCCTCACACACAGCCCACCCTCCATCACACACAAACACACAGCCCTCCCTCCCTCACACACACACACAGCCCTCCCTCCCTCACACACACACACAGCCCTCCCTCCCTCACACACACAGCCCTCCCTCCCTCACACACACACACAGCCCACCCTCCATCACACACACAGCCCTCCCTCCCTCACACACACGGCCCTCCCTCCCTCACACACACACACAGCCCACCCTCCATCACACACACACAGCCCTCCCTCCATCACACACACACACACACAGCCCTCCCTCCCTCACACACACGGCCCTCCCTCCATCACACACACACACACACAGCCCTCCCTCCCTCACACACACAGCCCTCCCTCCCTCACACACACACACAGCCCTCCCTCCATCACACACACACACAGCCCTCCCTCCCTCACACACACAGCCCTCCCTCCCTCACACACACACACGGCCCTCCCTCCATCACACACACACACAGCCCTCCCTCCCTCACACACACACACAGCCCTCCCTCCCTCACACACACACAGCGCTCCCTCCATCACACACACACAGCCCTCCCTCACACACACACACAGCCCTCCCTCCCTCACACACAGCCCTCCCTCACACACACACACACACGGCCCTCCCTCCATCACACAGCTCTCCCTCCATCACACACACACACAGCCCTCCCTCCATCACACACACACACAGCGCTCCCTCCATCACACACACACAGCCCTCCCTCACACACACACACAGCCCTCCCTCACACACACACACACACGGCCCTCCCTCCATCACACACACAGCCCTCCCTCCATCACACACACACAGCCCTCCCTCACACACACACAGCCCTCCCTCCCTCACACACACACAGCCCTCCCTCACACACACACACACACACACAGCGCACCCTCCATCACACACACACAGCCCTCCCTCACACACACACAGCCCTCCCTCCCTCACACACACACAGCCCTCCCTCACACACACACACACACACAGCGCACCCTCCATCACACACACACAGCCCTCCCTCACACACACACAGCCCCCCTCCCTCACACACACACACACAGCCCTCCCTCCATCACACACACACACACAGCCCTCCCTCCCTCACACACAGCCCTCCCTCCATCACACACACACACACACAGCCCTCCCTCCATCACAAACAGCGCTCCCTCACACACACACAGCCCTCCCTCCATCACACACAAACAGCGCTCCCTCACACACACACAGCCCACCCTCACACACACACACACAGCCCTCCCTCCATCACACACAGCCCTCCCTCACACACACACAGTCCTCCCTCCCTCACACACACACACACCGCCCTCCCTCCATCACACACACACACACAGCCCTCCCTCCATCACACACAGCCCTCCCTCCATCACACATCGCCCTCCCTCACACACACACACAGTCCTCCCTCCCTCACACACACACACACAGCCCTCCCTCCCTCACACACACACACAGCCCTCCCTCCATCACACACAGCCCTCCCTCACACACACACACACACACCCCACCCTGCATCACACACAGCCCTCCCTCACACACACACACAGCCCTCCCTCCCTCACACACAAACACACAGCCCTCCCTCACACACAAACACACGGCCCTCCCTCCCTCACACACAGCCCTCCCTCACACACAAACACACAGCCCTCCCTCCCTCACACACAAACACACAGCCCTCCCTCCATCACACACAGCCCTCCCTCACACACAAACACACGGCCCTCCCTCCCTCACACACAAACACACAGCCCTCCCTCCATCACACACAGCCCTCCCTCACACACACACAGCCCTCCCTCACACACACACACACACAGCACTCCCTCACACACAAACACACAGCCCTCCCTCCATCACACTCAGCCCTCCCTCACACACACACACACAGCCCTCCCTCACACACACACACACAGCCCTCCCTCACACACACACACACACAGCCCTCCCTCACACACACACACACACACAGCCCTCCCTCACACACACACACAGCCCTCCCTCACACACACAGCCCTCCCTACATCACACACACACAGCCCTCCCTACATCACACACGGCCCTCCCTCACACACACACACACACACACACAGCCCTCCCTCACACACACACACACACACACAGCCCTCCCTCCATCACACACGGCCCGCCCTCACATACACAGCCCTCCCTCACACACACACACACACACACACACAGCGCTCCCTCACACACAAACACACAGCCCTCCCTCAGACACACACAGCCCTCCCTCAGACACACACAGCCCTCCCTCAGACACACACACACAGCCCTCCCTCCATCACATACGGCCCTCCGTCACACACACACCCCTCCGTCACACACACACCCCTCCCTCACACACACACCCCTCCCTCACACACACACACACACACACACACAGCGCTCCCTCACACACAAACACACAGCCCTCCCTCAGACACACACAGCCCTCCCTCAGACACACACAGCCCTCCCTCATACACACACACACAGCCCTCCCTCCATCACATACGGCCCTCCGTCACACACACACCCCTCCCTCACACACACACCCCTCCCTCACACACACACACAGCCCTCCCTCACACACACACACAGCGCTCCCTCACACACACACACACACACACAGCGCTCCCTCACACACAAACACACAGCCCTCCCTCACACACAGCCCTCCCTCATACACACACACACACAGCCCTCCCTCACACACACACACACACAGCCCTCCCTCACACACACACACAGCCCTCCCTCCATCACATACGGCCCTCCGTCACACACACACCCCTCACACAGCCCTCCCTCACACACACACACACAAAGCCCTCCCTCACACACACACACACACACACACAGCCCTCCCTCACACACACACGGCCCGCCCTCACACACACAGCCCTCCCTCACACACACGGCCCTCCCTCCATCACACACAGCTCTCCCTCCATCACACACACACACAGCCCTCCCTCCATCACACACACACAGCCCTCCCTCACACACACACACACACACAGCCCTCCCTCCCTCACACACACACAGCCCTCCCTCACACACACACACACAGCGCACCCTCCATCACACACACACAGCCCTCCCTCACACACACACACACAGCCCTCCCTCACACACACACAGCCCCCCTCCCTCACACACACACACACAGCCCTCCCTCCATCACACACACACACACAGCCCTCCCTCCCTCACACACAGCCCTCCCTCCATCACACACACACAGCCCTCCCTCCATCACACACAAACAGCGCTCCCTCACACACACACAGCCCTCCCTCCATCACACACAAACAGCGCTCCCTCACACACACACAGCCCACCCTAACACACACACACACAGCCCTCCCTCCATCACACACAGCCCTCCCTCACACACACACACAGTCCTCCCTCCCTCACACACACACACACCGCCCTCCCTCCATCACACACACACACACAGCCCTCCCTCCCACACAGCCCTCCCTCCATCACACACAGCCCTCCCTCACACACACACACAGTCCTCCCTCCCTCACACACACACACAGCCCTCCCTCCCTCACACACACACACAGCCCTCCCTCCATCACACACAGCCCTCCCTCACACACACACACACACAGCCCTCCCTCCCTCACACACACACCCCACCCTCCATCACACACAGCCCTCCCTCACACACACACACACAGCCCTCCCTCCCTCACACACAAACACACAGCCCTCCCTCACACACAAACACACGGCCCTCCCTCCCTCACACACAGCCCTCCCTCACACACAAACACACGGCCCTCCCTCCCTCACACACAAACACACAGCCCTCCCTCCATCACACACAGCCCTCCCTCACACACACACACACACAGCCCTCCCTCACACACACACACACACAGCACTCCCTCACACACAAACACACAGCCCTCCCTCCATCACACTCAGCCCTCCCTCACACACACACACACAGCCCTCCCTCACACACACACACAGCCCTCCCTCACACACACACACACACAGCCCTCCCTCACACACACATACACACACAGCCCTCCCTCACACACACACACAGCCCTCCCTCACACACACACACAGCCCTCCCTACATCACACACACACGGCCCTCCCTCACACACACACACACACACACAGCCCTCCCTCACACACACACACACACAGCCCTCCCTCCATCACACACGGCCCGCCCTCACATACACAGCCCTCCCTCACACACACACACACACACACAGCGCTCCCTCACACACAAACACACAGCCCTCCCTCAGACACACACAGCCCTCCCTCAGACACACACAGCCCTCCCTCAGACACACACACACACAGCCCTCCCTCCATCACATACGGCCCTCCGTCACACACACACCCCTCCCTCACACACACACCCCTCCCTCACACACACACCCCTCCCTCACACACACACACAGCCCTCCCTCACACACACACAGCCCTCCCTCCATCACACGGCACGCCCTCACATACACAGCCCTCCCACACACACACACACACACACACACACAGCGCTCCCTCACACACAAACACACAGCCCTCCCTCATACACACACACACACAGCCCTCCCTCACACACACACACACACAGCCCTCCCTCACACACACACACACACAGCCCTCCCTCACACACACACACAGCCCTCCCTCCATCACATACGGCCCTCCGTCACACACACACCCCTCACACAGCCCTCCCTCACACACACACACACAAAGCCCTCCCTCACACACACACACACACACAGCCCTCCCTCACACACACACGGCCCGCCCTCACACACACAGCCCTCCCTCACACACACACAGCCCTCCCTCACACACACACACACAGCCCTCCTTCCATCACATAAGGCCCTCCGTCACACACACACCCCTCCCTCACACACACACCCCTCCCTCACACACACACACAGCCCTCCCTCGCGCACACACACACACACACACACACACACACACACACAGCCCTCCCTCACACACACACACACACACACAGCCCTCCCTCACACACACACACAGCCCTCCCTCACACACACACACGGCCCTCCCTCACACACACACACAGCCCTCCCTCACATGCACACACACACAGCCCTACCTCATATACACACAGCCCTCCCTCACACACACACACACGGCCCTCCCTCACACACAGCCCTCCCTCACACACACACACACAGCCCTCCCTCAAACACACACACAGCCCTCCCTCAAACACACACACAGCCCTCCCTCACACACACACACAGCCCTCCCTCACACACACACACAGCCCTCCCTCACACACACACACAGCCCTCCCTCACACACACACACGGCCCTCCCTCACACACACACGGCCCTCTCTCAGACACACACATACAGCCCTCCCTCTCACACACACACAGCCCTCCCTCACACACACACACACACACAGCCCTCCCTCACACACATACAGCCCTCCCTCTCACACACACACACAGCCCTCCCTCACACACACACACACAGCCCTCCCTCACACACACAGCCCTCCCTCACACACACACACAGCCCTCCCTCACACACACACACACAGCCCTCCCTCACACACACAGCCCTCCCTCACACACACACGCACACAGCCCTCCCTCACACACACACACACACACACAGCCCTCCCTCACACACATACAGCCCTCCCTCTCACACACACACACAGCCCTCCCTCACACACACACACACAGCCCTCCCTCACACACACACACCCCTCCCTCACACACACACACACACAGCCCTCCCTCACACACACAGCCCTCCCTCTCACACACATACACAGCCCTCCCTCACACACACACACACAGCCCTCCCTCACACACACAGCCCTCCCTCTCACACACATACACAGCCCTCCCTCACACACACACACAGCCCTCCCTCTCACCCACAGCCCTCCCTCTCACCCACACACACAGCCCTCCCTCACACACACACACACACACACAGCCCTCCCTCACACACACAGCCCTCCCTCACACACACACACACACACACACACACACACAGCCCTCCCTCACACACACACACACACGGCCCTCCCTCACAGACAGACAGACAGCACAGTAGGCTTTGTGCCGGCTCGGTGACAGAGCGATTCAATCAGTCCCACACTCCCCCCACCGCCCTTTTCCCGGACCCTCCGCTGATTATTTCCCCTTCCAGTATTTCTCCAATTCCCGGTGTGAAAGTCACGATTGACTCTGCTCTCACCGAGCTTTCAGGCAGCGGGTTCCCGATCGCAACAACTCGCTGCGTAAAAACATTCTCCCCATCTCCCCGTCTGGTTCCATCGCTGATTATCGTCAATCTGTGTCCCTCTGGTTACCCGACCCTCCTGCTCCCGGGAATAGGTTCTCCCGATTTACTCTGTCCAAACTGTTCAGGATTGGGAACACCTGGATCACATCTGCTCTTAACCTTCTCTGCTCCAAGGGGAACAATCCCAACTTCTCCAGTCTCCCCTCATCACTGAAGTCCCACATCCCCCCCGGGGACCATTCTGGGCAATCTCCCTCTGCACCCTCTCCAAATCCTTCACATTCTTTCTAAAATGCGGTGCCCAGAATTGGACCCAATCCTCCCGCTGGGGCCTGACCCCGTGATATATAAAGGGTTTGGCAATAACCCCCTGGCTTCTGTACTATTTGCCTCTACTTGTAAAGCACAGAATCCCAGACGCTTTTTAAACAACCATATTAACTTTGTCGTGCCACCTTCAAGGATTTGTGTACACACACTGGAACAGGGGAGGTTGAGAGGAGACCTCATCGAGGTGTACAAAATATTGAGGGGCCTGGACATAGTGGATAGTAAGGGTCTATTTCCATTGGTGGAGGGGTCTATTACGAGGGGTCATAGTTTTAAGGTGGTTGGTGGAAGGTTCAGAGGGGATTTGAGGGGAGGCTTCTTTACGCAGAGGGTTGTGGGGATCTGGAACTCGCTGCCTGGAAGGGTGGTGGATGCAGAAACCCTCACCACTTTTAAAAGGTGCTTGGATGACCACTTAAAGTGCCGTAACCTGCAGGGTTACGGACCTAGATCTGATAAACATAGAAACATAGAAAATAGGTGCAGGAGTAGGCCATTCGGCCCTTCTAGCCTACACCGCCATTCAATGAGTTCATGGCTGAACATGCAACTTCAGTACCCCATTCCTGCTTTCTCACCATACCCCTTGATTCCCCTAGTAGTAAGGACTTCATCTAACTCCTTTTTGAATATATTTAGTGAATTGGCCTCAACAACTTTCTGTGGTAGAGAATTCCACAGGTTCACCACTCTCTGGGTGAAGAAATTCCTCCTCATCTTGGTCCTAAATGGCTTCCCCCTTATCCTTAGACTGTGTCCCCTGGTTCTGGACTTCCCCAACATTGGGAACATTCTTCCTGCATCTAACCTGTCTAACCCCGTCAGAATTTTAAACGTTTCTATGAGGTCCCCTCTCATTCTTCTGAACTCCAGTGAATACAAGCCCAGTTGATCCAGTCTTTCTTGATAGGTCAGTCCCGCCATCCCGGGAATCAGTCTGGTGAACCTTCGCTGCACTCCCTCAATAGCAAGAATGTCCTTCCTCAGGTTAGGAGATCAAAACTGTACACAATACTCCAGGTGTGGCCTCACCAAGACCCTGTACAATTGTAGCAACACCTCCCTGCCCCTGTACTCAAATCCCCTCGCTATGAAGGCCAACATGCCATTTGCTTTCTTAACCGCCTGCTGTACCTGCATGCCAACCTTCAATGACTTATGTACCATGACACCCAGGTCTCTTTGCACCTCCCCTTTTCCTAATCTGTCACCATTCAGATAATAGTCTGTCTCTCTGTTTTTACCACCAAAGTGGATAACCTCACATTTATCCACATTATACATCATCTGCCATGCATTTGCCCACTCACCTAACCTATCCAAGTCGCTCTGCAGCCTCATAGCATCCTCCTCGCAGCTCACACTGCCACCCAACTTAGTGTCATCCGCAAATTTGGAGATACTACATTTAATCCCCTCGTCTAAATCATTAATGTACAATGTAAACAGCTGGGGCCCCAGCACAGAACCTTGCGGTACCCCACTAGTCACTGCCTGCCATTCTGAAAAGTACCCATTTAATCCTACTCTCTGCTTCCTGTCTGACAACTAGTTCTCAATCCACGTCAGCACACTACCCCCAATCCCAAGTGCTTTAACTTTGCACATTAATCTCTTGTGTGGGACCTTGTCGAAAGCCTTCTGAAAGTCCAAATATAATTGGGATTAGACTGGATAAACTTTTGTTGGTAGGCGCAGATATAATGGTAAACATACAAACATAGAAATTAGGTGCAGGAGTAGGCTATTCGGCCCCACGAGCCTGCATCATCATTCAATATGATCATGGCTGATCATTCAACCTCAGTACCCCTTTCCTGCTTTCTCTCCATATAGGTAAGAAGTGGGAAGAGGTCATACAAGCTAAATTTAGGGAGCTAGGAGTTAAATTAAAAAGTAGGACCTCAAAGGTAGTAATCTCTGGATTGCTCCCAGTGCCACGTGCTAATCAGAGTAGAGGGAGCAGGATAGTTAGAATAAATAAGTGGCTTGAGCAATGGTGCAAGAGGGAGGGATTCAAATTCCTGGGACATTGGAACCAGTTCTGGGGGAAGTGGGACCTGTACAAAAGGGACGGTCTGCACTTGGGCAGGACTGGAACTGATGTCCTAGGGGTAACATTTGCTAATGCAGTTCGGGAGTGTTTAAACTAATATGGCAGGGGGATGGGAACCAATGCAGCGAAGTAATATGGAGTCAGAAACAGATGGTAGAAAGGTAAAAAGCAATAGTGGAAGGCCGAGTAAATAAAGGCAAGAAACAAAAAGGGTCACACTACATCATAATTCTAAAAGGACAAAGGGTGTTAAAAAAAACAAGCCTGAAGGCTTTGTGTCTTAATGCAAGGATTATCCGTATAAGGTGGATGAATTAACTGTGCAAATAGATGTTAACAAATATGATGTGATTGGGATTACGGAGACGTGGCTCCAGGATGATCAGGGCTGGGAACTCAACATCCAGGGGTATTCAACATTCAGGAAGGATAGAATAAAAGGAAAAGGAGGTGGGGTAGCATTGCTGGTTAAGGAGGAGATTAAGGCAATAGTTAGGAAGGACATTAGCTTGGATGATGTGGAATCTATATGGGTAGAGCTGCAGAACACCAAAGGGCAAAAAACGTTAGTGGGAGTTGTGTACAGACCTCCAAACAGTAGTAGTGATGTTGGGGAGGGCATCAAATAGGAAATTAGGGGTGCATGCAATAAAGGTGCAGCAGTTATCATGGGTGACTTTAACATGCATATAGATTGGGCTAACTAAACTGGAAGCAATACGGTGGAGGAGGATTTCCTGGAGTGTATAAGGGATGGTTTTCTAGACCAATATGTCGAGGAACCAACTAGGGGGGAGGCCATCTTAGACTGGGTGTTGTGTAATGAGAGGATTAATTAGCAATCTCGTTGTGCGAGGCCCCTTGGGGATGAGTGACCATAATATGGTGGAATTCTACATTAGGATGGAGAATGAAACAGTTAATTCAGAGACCATGGTCCAGAACTTAAAGAAGGGTAATTTTGAAGGTATGAAGCGTGAATTGGCTAGGATAGATTGGCGAATGATACTGAAGGGGTTGACAGTGGATGGGCAATGGCAGACATTTAGAGACTGCATGGATGAATTACAACAATTGTACATCCTGTCTCTGGCGTAAAAATAAAAAAGGGAAGGTGGCTCAACCGTGGCTATCTAGGGAAATCAGGGATAGTATTAAAGCCAAGGAAGTGGCATACAAATTGGCCAGAAAGAGCAGCGAACCCGGGGACTGGGAGAAATTTAGAACTCAGCAGAGGGGGACAAAGGGTTTGATTAGGGCAGGGAAAATAGAGTACGAGAGGAAGCTTGCAGGGAACATTAAAACGGACTGCAAAAGTTTCTATAGATATGTAAAGAAAAAAAGGTTAGTAAAGACAAACGTAGGTCCCCTGCAGGCAGAATCAGGGGAAGTCATAACGGGGAACAAAGAAATGGCAGACCAATTGAACAAGTACTTTGGTTCGGTATTCACGAAGGAGGACACAAACAACCTTCCGGATATAAAAGGGGTCAGAGGATCTAGTAAGAAGGAGGAACTGAGGGAAATCCTTATTAGTCGGGAAGTTGTGTTGGGGAAATTGATGGGATTGAAGGCAGATAAATCCCCAGGGCCTGATGGTCTGCATCCCAGAGTACTTAAGGAGGTGGCCTTGGAAATAGCGGATGCATTGACAGTCATTTTCCAACATTCCATAAACTCTGGATCAGTTCCTATCGAGTGGAGGGTAGCCAATGTAACCCCACTTTTTAAAAAAGGAGGGAGAGAGAAAACAGGGAATTATAGACCGGTCAGCCTGATATCGGTAGTGGGCAAAATGATGGAATCAATTATTGAGGATGTCATAGCAGCGCATTTGGAAAGAGGTGACATGATAGGTCCAAGTCAGCATGGATTTGTGAAAGGGAAATCATGCTTGACAAATCTTCTGGAATTTTTTGAGGATGTTTCCAGTAGAATGGACAAGGGAGAACCAGTTGATGTGGTGTATTTGGACTTTCAGAAGGCTTTCGACAAGGTCCCACACAAGAGATTAATGTGCAAAGTTAAAGCACATGGGATTGGGGGTAGTGTGCTGACATGGATTGAGAACTGGTTGGCAGACAGGAAGCAAAGAGTAGGAGTAAATGGGTACTTTTCAGAATGGCAGGCAGTGACTAGTGGGGTACCGCAAGGTTCTGTGCTGGGGCCCCAGCTGTTTACATTGTACATTAATGATTTAGACGAGGGGATTAAATGTAGTATCTCCAATGCGAGGAGGATGCTATGAGGCTGCAGAGTGACTTGGATAGGTTAGGTGAGTGGGCAAATGCATGACAGATGAAGTATAATGTGGATAAATGTGAGGTTATCCACTTTGGTGGTAAAAACAGAGAGACAGACTATTATCTGAATGGTGACAGATTAGGAAAAGGGGAGGTGCAACGAGACCTGGGTGTCATGGTACATAAGTCATTGAAGGTTGGCATGCAGTTTCAGCAGGCGGTTAAGAAAGCAAATGGCATGTTGGCCTTCATAGCGAGGGGATTTGAGTACAGGGGCAGGGAGGTCTTACTACAGTTGTACAGGGCCTTGGTGAGGCCACACCTGGAGTATTGTGTACAGTTTTGGTCTCCTAACTTGAGGAAGGACATTCTTGCTATTGAGGGAGTGCAGCGAAGGTTCACCAGACTGATTCCCGGGATGGCGGGACTGACATATCAAGAAAGATTGGATCAATGGGCTTGTATTCACTGGAGTTCAGAAGAATGAGAGGGGACCTCATAGAAACATTTAAAATTCTGACGGGGTTAGACAGGTTAGATGCAGGAAGAATGTTCCCGATGTTGGGGAAGTCCAGAACCAGGGGTCACAGTCTAAGGATCAGAGGTAGGCCATTTAGGACCGAGATGAGGAGAAACGTCTTCACCCAGTGAGTGGTGAACCTGTGGAATTCTCTACCACAGAAGATTGTTGAGGCCAATTCACTAAATATATTCAAAAAGGAGTTAGATGAAGTCCTTACTACTCGGGGGATCAAGGGGTATGGTGAGAAAGCAGGAATGGGGTACTGAAGTTGCATGTTCAGCCATGAACTCATTGAATGGTGGTGCAGGCTCGAAGGGCCGAATGGCCCCCTACGCGGTAAATTTCTATGTTTCTATCGATCTATTCCTGCAACGATAAATTGTCAGACAGGCCCCCACACCCGCTGGGAATCACCTCTGCCCCCCACAATACTGAACACCGTCTCCTGCCCTCCCCGGGAACCTCTCCCCCCCCCCCCCCCCCCCTCCCCACCTCCCCGGGAATCACTACCCTCCTCCCCGGGAATCCCTCCCCCTCCCCGGGAATCACTGTCCCCCCCCCCTCCCACCGCCGCCTCCCCAGGAATCACTCCCCCCCCCCCCCCGGGAATCACTATCCCCCCCTCCCCTCCCATCGCCGCCTCCCCAGGAATCACTCCCCTCCTCCCCGGGAATCACTCCCCCCCACCCCCTCCCTCCCATTGCCGCCTCCCCAGGAATCACTCCCCCCCCTTCCCGGGAATCACTCCCCCCCCCTTCCCGGGAATCACTCCCCCCCTCCCCGGGAATTACTGCCCTCCCCCTCCCACCGCCGCCTCCCCAGGAATCACTCCCCCCCTCCCCGGAAATTACTCTCCCCCCCCCTCCCCGGGAATCACTCCCCCCCTCCCTGGGAATTAATCTCCCCCCCCTCCCCTCCCATCGCCGCCTCCCTAGGAATCACTCCCCCCCTCCCCGGGAATTATTCTCCCCCCCCCCTCCCCGGGAATCGCTATCCCCCCCTCTCCCCCCTCCCATCGCCGCCTCCCTAGGAATCACTCCCCCCC